>NC_071281.1:9382419-9682419 GCF_023375685.1 Ictalurus furcatus
CTTGCCCAAATTTTAATTTTTTTTTTTTTAACTATTGTTTTGATATTTTTACCCTAGCTTTTCCCACTCTCGGTCTTTAAGCTTGTTAGCTCAGACTTGAGTCAAGTCAAGCTCAGACTTGGGAGGGAGGACCTTCAGTTTTACTTTCATTTTTTCAAAATCATCATAGTATCTATTTCAGCTGCTATCACATGACTTATAGAAGTTATAATGATTCTTAAGTACAATAAGTATTTGGAAATGTACATTATATATAAAAACCACACAAAAAGTTTGGACCTTGTAGAATTTTACATTTTAAAACACATTCATTCATCTGCAAAGCAACCCTGCACTCCGTATGTACGATGTACAAAACAAAACTAAGACAAACAGTGTGAACCTAGGGGGGAAATTTATAGCTTTTAAAATTTAGACAAAATTGGTACTTGGTATAATCTTTTGTTTGCAAAATAACCAGAGATTTTGGTTTGCCTTGTGGTAGTAGGTCTAGGTCACTAGACTTATGGTATAACCTTGAAGATTATAACATAAGATTTTAGCACGAATCCAGTCTGAGACAAAAATACATTTCTCTGGTTTACTGAAAACTGATATGTTATAGTTCTCCAAGTCCAGGTATTTCACAATTCAACTATGTGCCTTTATAGCAAGTAGACTGCTGCCATCTTGTGGCCATATGCAAAACATTTTAGTCTTGTTTAAAAATAAAAATATATATAGATCACAACACAGTTTGGTGCCTTCACACAGGATCCAGTATATCTGTTTTCCGTCTTCTTCTTTTCTTACGAGTGACCTTCTTATCTGCTTTCTGAGTGTTTAATATAAGATTGCTTGCCATGGCATCTTCAGTTTTAGACCAGCTTGATTTCAGAAGGTATCTGGGGACATCCTGGAAAATAAACAACCAAATATATTAATGCATTTTGAATAAAATATTACTAACTCTGTAAATCAATTATAATGGTAATCATACAAAGATCCTAACATAAGAATGACAAGAATGCCTCAGGACAAAAATGAATACATTTCCCATAAAAACAAAATAACCTGACACAGAGTGGTGTGTGTTCTGCTGCTTTGCTGTCGAACTCTCTCACTCCTGCGGGTGTGGACAGAAACGGCACGCTGGGCTGTAGTGGAAAGTCTGAGACGACTGGATGTTGGGACAACTTCAGATAGCAGATCCATCACTTCAGCCTCAGCTATTTCACTCTCATCTCTAGAGAAACTGTCGCTTAAGTGACTGTCGTCAGAGGCACATTCCTGACAGAACCAATCCTCGAATGGTACTGCAGCCAAAGGTGGACTCAGACAAGCTACGTGGAACCTTCCAAAATCAAAACAGATTGGTCAGAGTCTGAGTTTCATTATAACACCACTGTGCATTTCTCCTCTAATTGGACCTGTGTGATATGTAAGGAATGAAACATGACAGAGCATGCTGTTATAGGAAACCAATCCAAATCCAAAGTTTATTACTGTCTAATAACAGCATATACTGAAGTTTTATTTCTCTTATAGCACAGCAACTTACCAATGATTGTTTTTTTTATTTATTAAAGAACACCACATAGTACTTTTATTCCGTTTTCTGTTCTGTTTACATTTAATGCTGTGGAACGTCCATGAAACAAGTTCATCCGTGTTAGCATTTACATTATAACTGAACAGCATAAAAAAAGTCCTCTCTTGAAGTTAATAAGACCAAAAAAAAAAAAACTTTCATGTTAAGGAGAAATCAGAAAATGGAAAGCTCTCTGTCCTGAAGTCTTTCCCTGGTCAGAAACTTAAAACAGCCTTCTGCAACATTCCTTTGTGTCAGTACTGCACATAATTGTGCTAATGATTAATGAATGCTAGAATTGTGAAGCAAAGGCTTTGAGGTCTCACCTTGAGTCACAGGCAGAGCAGAGGAGCATCAAGTGTCTCCGGTCACTCCTGCCACACTCCTCACACACACTCAGCTCTCTTCTTTCGTCTCCAAATGTTTCTTCCACTTCTAATCCCTGACCATCACGTGGCTCCACCATAATCTGAAAACACAGAGAAAAGTGATGCGTCTCATACATATGTCTAATTAAATGAAATCTTATATTCAACACACTATACCTAAAAAAGGAGACTGAAACTTTAACAATAATTCATTTGCCTTACTATTTTTTCAATATCTCTTCCAACGCAACTTCTCTGGTAAAGGACAGTAAATTTCCGACGATCTACAGGGCAGGAATTTGTAGTCTATGGAGAAAAGCATCTATTAGAATGGTCTGTGAACACACAAACAGCGTACATAATTCAACTGGAATCGTAAGCCAGCTGTTCACACGGACAACACCGATGTAACAAGACAGAATTAATATGGGTAGAATCATTTGAATACCTAAAAATAATCTTACCCTGGTCCATTCTGTGATGCAGGCGAGGCAGTAGAAGTGGTCACAGTGTTGTGGACTCGCCACTGGCTGCCCGCTGAACATGTCAAGGCAGATAAGGCATCGGACTGCATCAGACGCACCGTCTGGATTCAAGTCTTTGAGATTCTGATCACCCATGATCTACACTCGCATGTCTGATCTAGGATAGTCACGTTCACAAAGAATACGCATCATCTTCAATCATGGACTCTCAATCAAGTCATATGCTTGTGTTCTTCTTATGACAGGCTTGTTAATGAGATGCTGAGTTGGTTCTGGTGTAATAGAGCCACAAAAATGTGCAGTGAAATGACGCTCTAATCCACAACAAAAACAGTCACATTTATTTGCATGTCAAATCTCAGAGCTCTTATTACTTCATGCATAAACCAAAGCAGTTATTGTAGGACATACTTTTAATCCATGGACAGGATGTTGTTCTATTTAAATCAGTTATTTAAATCCACAGCAGCGTTTTAAACACTCAATCATCTAATGATACTCAGTTGTGGAAGCCCACAACTTAAAAAAGACAAACGTTTAGAAAAGCAACAGACTGTCATATATACATATATACATATATAACGGCATCAGTCCAACTTCATGGATAAATTATGTTAATTTGTTGACTTGCAGCTGAATTAATAAATAATGTTTGTCAGTATTTTAATAGGTGATGAAGTGGAGTCTCAGTAAAGCGCTATTGTCTACACTTGTGATTATTTCTGGCCATTTTATTTTATTTATTTATTTTCGTCCCACTGCGTACCTGACTGTTTTGCTCAATATATTAAGCAGAATATTGACGTCGTTAAACCCGCGACTCTCTCTCGATTTACACTGGCTTACACGTTTTGTCCCATCCAGTATGTCTGACGCGTTGTCTTATCGCAGTAACTAGCAAAAACGGCAAATTTTCTCGTTTCCTCAGACGAAGAAACTTCTCCTGCTTTAAAAATTCGGTGTATAATTTCGTTTGCTTCTTATTGAGCGGGATACTGAATTATAAAGCTGTAAATGAAGAATATACTCTAAAATCCAGGCTACAGTCACTTTACAAACAAACACGACTAGCCACCTAATTCTTGTGTAGGTAAGGAAATATAAGCAATGATATCACGTGCCTCTCGATACTCGCGTGTCGTGGCAGATTACGTCACTGTCGGTTCATTTGCATACAGAAGCGTATGGCGTCTCAGTAGAACAAACAAACAAAAAAAGGCGTTTTCTAATTATTTGGCGTTTTCAAACCGGAATAGGCGTTTTTCAAACGCTTTACCTGATTTGTTAAAATAACCCAAACCCTAACTTAACCATAACCATAGTTGATTGGATGGTTGGACAAGGCGTATCCGGTCTGAAGACGCCCACTGGGTGGGAAACGCCCGTTTATGTTCCGCAGATACATGAGCAAACAGCTCCGGGAAAGCTACCGAAAGTCTAAGCGAAATAATTGGTACATTTTGTGGTCTACTGTTTTACAACAATTTCACATATTATGTGACCACGTTATTATCTGTATTATGAAGTCAGCGGACATTTCAAACGTTTTTCGGTAGAGAATAGGCGGGGCTATTTACCCAAATGCGTAAGCAAGATACTGACTGTCTATTGGATAAAATCACCATCAATCACATCTTAAGTAGCAGCTGATGACGTGGTGGGCGTGTCGATCAAGCGGGAAAAGCGATTTCATGGAAAATTTTCGTTTTACTTGACAGTAATGTACTTGTATAATATTATACCACAACTCAATTTTTGATTCTGATAGGTCAGCAGCTCTGATAATAGTGGTGATTGTAATTAAAATCACAGGTTTATATTAAAGCACTCATTCTGGTATGTTTCTACAGAAACAACTCATTCACAGGGACTTGTATGGTGGAAAATCTACATAATCTATAGCCAATATAAAAAAAAAACATTAAAAACAAAGAAAGCAAAGAAAAAAGTATAATTATCGATTATGGTGAAGCTTTTGTTGATAAAATTAAAAAAAATTAAAAAGTAGTTTTTTTCATTGTGGCTAGTGGAACACTGTCATATACTGGTAATGCAATAATTACATCCTATTTCTGAAGATTTTAATCATCATTTGTCTTGTGAGCCACTAACTATTTAGGCAGCATCTCTCAAACATCATGCAATGACCACGGAGACATCCTGGTCCCTCAAATTAGCTGACAATGAAACTGACAACCTGTTCAGGATCACTATAGTGTCCAGGATGCTGTTTTCTGAGTCACTTTCTCAAGTGAAGGACACTTATTTGGAATTGTCTAGTACAAACATACAGCTACAGAAGACGGATGGATGGACTTTATTAATCCCGAAGGTGTAAATTGAGAAAAATATAGTCAATACTCCACGCAATCACCAAAGCTCAAGATCAAACCTGGCAACCAGCTGTAAGGCTGCAGCTCTACCGCTACACCAGGTATATTCTTTGTGTCAATCCCTATCAAGATAATTATGTACAACATGTATGCCTAATCATGTATTTTGATATCATGAGAAAAATCAGTTGTGATCTAGAGAAAACATCATCATCAACAACAACAAAAAAACCTTTTAGCCTTTCTGGACTTCAATAGTTCATAGCTGCTATAAGTAAGAACAGGAACTAACTTGTCACATGGACATTCGACAATATTAAAGCTAACAAAATGGTTTAAAAGCATGATATGTTGTTCATTAATAAATAAAAAATGTAATAGTTGTCAAATTGCTGTTGTATAATTGGAATATACTTTGGATGTGCTTTTATTGGAAAATAATCATTTTCAAAATAATCAGAGGCATCACACAATCCCATCATAATTTTTGTTGTTTGTAGTTCATCTTTCAGTATGTCAAAGTTACATGCGTATACATAGTACAATTGAATTTATCTGTAGCTTAAATGTATAGCCTATTACTACTACATAACATGTTTTGCTCTTGGGGTTATAGTTTAAAAAATAACACAAAATTAATACATAATAATAAACAATAAATTAATAAATAACACTAGGAGACTGGAATTGTGTCATTAGGGACAGAAACGAAACAAAAAAATTCAGACATTTTGTATGAGTTGTTTAATAATGCAAGTTGTTTATGGACTTGTTTAGAAATCATGAATGAAATTACAACTTTTATAAAATACACTGAACAGTTATCTTAAGCTATTTAATAATTACAAATATAACAATATTTACAAATTGTGCTTCCATATAATATTTTTACAGACAGCCTTTATAGAATGGTACAACATATACTTAATTAAAAAATCATATTTTATATAATCAGGGAATAAAGTGACTAGATCCTCAGGCTTGTAATCCCATCTTTACCGCCATGACACCTCTCTCGATTGCAGGACTGAAAGACACAAAAGCGGATTGAGCTTTCTACTGAGATGGAAGATTATTATTATTATTATTATTATTATTATTATTATTATTATTATTATTATTATTACGGCTTTGTTTCACCACAAGATAGGACCTGGGGTTCATCCTTTCAAATATTTTTAATTGTTTATGAGTCATTGGCTTAGAGGAGTCAGACTCCAGTTCTGGGAATCATTGGTCCTATCAAAATTTTGTGTTTTGTGTCTCTAATAACACTACAAATTTGGCAAATGAAGGCATAATTTTAATAAAGTTTTTTTTTCTAGGTGTGTTAAATAGGTCGAATGCTGAACTTTGCAGTTCTGGGACCTTTAAGGACTGTAGTCTTATATGTTGGAAAAGACAGTGAGGAAAAAACAGGACTAGAAAACAAAAGTATCAGTGATCAAGTTGATTTGTCTAGATATGAAATGTGAAATATTTGTTTTAAATCAATAAAACCTGACTTACCATACTGATTACCATAACTCAGATAAAAGTCATTTTAGCAGCCACCTTTTTCATAAGTGTATCTGTTTTGCAGATTTCTGACTGAAATGCAACCCAGAGAAATGGAAGTGAAAAGCCAACTGAAGGGAGAAGAAAAGCCAAGAGAAGCACAGCAAGGAGAGGGTTAAGTCTGAAAAGCAGGAAGAGGAAGGCTTGGAAAGGCAGCACGGGCAGTGCTGAGAGGCATCACCAGTTCAGTGATTGTCTCATTTCACACATACACACCCTCTGGATGGAGGCTGGACACCAGCGGGTTTTGCAGACTGCGAGGGTTACCCAGGATCTGCTTGGCAGTGGTGCGGGGATTGAACTCTAACACTGAGTGATTTGAGTCTGTGAGACAGATAAAATAAAGCAAGAGATGCAGATTGTTAAGGTTTATGTCATGTAGGACAAATTGTTATTATTTTATACTCTTCAGCATGCATGATTATCTGGAACAAACTGGAGGTGTCAACTTTGTTGTGAATCATATGACTGTTCTTACAATAAATGTATACACAAAACACACAAAAGCTCACAGGAATTTACACTTTGAGTTAACACCTGAACCAGACAAATAATCTCTACCTTTGTTTTAATGTGTATACCAACATCTGAAAACAAGGTTTATTTTTTTAATGTTTTCACATCTCTGGAGATGCATGTCTCGACCATAAAGACCCTACATTAAGTGTGTTTTTGATGCCAAAATATGCACTGGCCTATTGACTTCCACGAGCAGTACTGCCTCATCTTGCACTGGACATACTTCAAATACAATTTTTGCCCTGACCCCTTTGTTTATTTTTGCACAGTTGTTCAATGTGTATGTGTGCTTGTATTTGTATGGCTTATATGCAGCATTGCTATGGCTTGCTTGTGGCCCAGATCTGGCAAAAAGGGGCAGACTGCCCAAGTGCCATCATTCCATGCTGTACGTGGGCCGGAGAAAGGTGTCAGATCTGGGCCAGAATTAAAATGAACTGTTGACCAGATTTGGGCCGGTTCTGCTTTATTTGTTTTGTTATTGGCTAACATGTGGCATTGATATGGCTTGCCTGTGGCCCACATCTGGCAAACAGGAGCGGACCGTCCAAGTGCCATCGTTCCACACGGTATGTGGGCCAGATGAAGGTGTCAGGTGTGGGTCAGATCTGGGCCACAGCAATTTTGCTATCTGGGTCAGCAGTTGTGTGCTTCAAATTTTGTGATAACAGTTTGGGGAAGACCCACATATGGGATGTCATTGTCAAATGTACAGAAACTTTTGGCCATGTAGTCTAATGTAAACAACAGTGACCCCAATCAGGATAAGATAGTTACTGAAAATGAATGACTACACACTAAATGCACTGCACAGCACCAAGCCATATCTAGTACACTCCCATGTTAATTATTGCACAAGCTTCATATTTGACTGCCAACATTTATTCAGATGAGAGTAAAAACCAACCACTTTTCCAGTGAGAATCCAATCATTATGCACACCTCGACCTACAATAATTTTGCATGATTGTCTATTGACAAGGTCAATTACTTATGATTTAAAGCACTTGTAGCTCTGGTGATGTGCATGTTGATGTACTAATTATCACTATGTAAATGTCTGATTATGTTATAGCTGACAATAAAGTGTGATCTGGACTTGATAGATGTGTGTTTCTGATTAGAATGATCTTTTTTTAAAATTGTTTTGACTAGAGAAACTGCACCATGTTCAGCACAGACAGTATGTCAACAACCTGGCAACAGGAAGCTTGTTCTATAATTTGGGAACCACTCAGCTTAAGTGCAGGGTTGGACAAAGTACTGTGAAATGACACTTAAATGAAAATATAGATAAGTATCCAGCCAAAGAATGTACTCTGAAAATTGAAAAGTTGCTCCTTTTAAATGTATCCAATTATGAAAAAGTACAAAGTAAATGTTTTAAAGCAACTATGCCTTTTATTTTCATCAGCTAGAATTTGACTTGCTAACTTGCATTAGGAAAGAAAACAGGCTAACCTGATTAATTATAGCCAGTTAATGTTAGCTAAACGTATCTCAACATCCTTTTTTGGATTAGATATACTGTTCAACCCCAATTCTGAAAAAAAAAAAACCCCAAAAGAGTCGTTTGAAAATTCAATTCACCCTGTACTATATTGAAAACACATTATTAACACAATATTTGATGTTTTATTTTGTGAATTTAATTTATTTTTGAAAATATACACTCATTTCAAATCTGATGACTGCAACACACTCCAAAAAGGTTGTGACAGTCATGTACATCACCACTGTGTAACATCACCTTTTCTTTTAATAACACTTATTAAGCGTTTGGGTGCTGAAGACACCAGTTGGTTAAGTTTAGCAAGCGGAATTTTCCCCCATTCATCCATTATGCATTTCTTCAGAACTCGTTGGACCAAAAAACACGATTCCACTGTGCTACTGTCCATCTCAGATGAGACCGAGCCGAGAGAAGTCGGCGGCGCTTCTGGACAGTGTTGATTTTATGGCTTAGTACAATGGTAAAGCCTTAACTTGCATCTGTGGATGTAGCGGCGAATGGTGTTGACTGAGAAAGGTTTACCAAAGTATTCCTGAGCCCATGTCAGGATATCCGTTACAGACTCATGACTGTTTTTAAGACAGTGGCATCTGAGGGATCAGAGATCACGTGCATTCAGAAGTGGTTTTCGGCCTTGCCCTTTACGCACAGAGATTTGACCGGATTTATTGAATCTTTTAATTATATTGTGCACTGTAGAAGGTGAAATGCCCAAAATCCTACCGATTTGTCTTTGGGGAATGTTGTTCTCAAAGTGTTGGATTATTCGCTGACGCATCTGTTGGCAGATTGCCGAGCCTTGACCCATCCTTGTTCTTGAAGGACTAGGCCTTTTTTGGAGACTCCTTATATACTATGATTAGACGATTGCCTCACCTGTTTCACATCACCTTCTTATTTCAACTTGACACATCACTATTAGTCCTAAATTGCCCCTGTCCCAACCTTTTTGAAACGTGCTGCATGCAGCAATTTAAAAATAAACGTTTACCTTAAAAAAAAACTATGCAGTTGATTAGATAAAACATCAAATACCTTGTCTTTATATCTTGTTTTTAAATACAAATCAAAGTACATTTACAAATTACTCCTCTTTGTTTTTATTAACATTTACCCTACTGTCCCATCTTTTCAGAATTGGGGTTGTACTTCATGTTTTCTAGGAAGGCAAAGGAGATGCTTTAATTTGTCCAGCATGATGAAACATTTCACTGAGGTAGGGCCAAAGTGCTCATCCTCAAGTTCTACACTGCAGTTCAATGGCTTAGCCATATTCAAGCACACACAAACACACCTAGCTACAGCGCTCATTACATCATTGTGTAGCACAAGAAGATCATGGCTGTTGACAAACTGGCACAATTTTTGATCTTTATTTTTTTCTACATTGATGAACTTCATTGGATTCTAAACTGAAATGATTGGATGCTAAACTGATCCCTTTTGTTTGAGGTACAGAGTACAGTCATTGGCTGGACGAGAGAAAAGTGACCTTTTTACTTTATATGTGTAAGTAAAAATGTTAGGATTAAAAAGTAAACTCTATTTTCATAAGAAATGTAATTATGTAAGAGTACAAGTATTCAGTTTCAATAATACTCAGCTAATGTATAAATGTGTCAAAAATATTTAAGTATAGTACAATTACTCAAGTATTATCCAAATCAGGAATAATATAATGTGTTATGTTATTTACCTTCATCACTCTGTCCATCTGGCATGAGGTATGCAAGTTCTGCATCATCTGCTGGAACACTGAGTTGAGGTGAAGGACCTCCTGCCTGTTGGATGAACTGCTGGAGATTACACTGCCTTAATTCCTTATTTAGTTCATCCAACTCCTTGCTCTTCGCCTACAAACAGAAGCGCTTATTACTTTTTATTACTCATGAGAGAATTCAGTTAGTGGTAACTAAAAAAGATATTTCAGTCACGCTTTTTTAAAAAAAAAAAAAAAAAGTCACAGTAGCAGAAAAGAACAATTAAAACCAAGTTGAAAGTACATGATTGCTTCATAAACCTTGTTTTATATATGTTCCTTAATCTTTATTTGAAACACGCTTCCTCAAATATTTCCTCAACTTCTTTACAGTGTTCCTGCTTGCCTGTTGATGTCGCCTTGATTTTTCTTATGTCACTTCATAAAGTAGCCATAGGGAGGCAGCAAAAATGCAAGGGTTTAAAGACAACTTTAAACATCTCACTTCAAGTTCTTACATTTTATTACTTTTAAATTTAAAGTCATTTTTTGCTCAAAGTATATCAGATATCAAATCCACACTGATTCTGTTTCTGTTGATCATGAATACTATGTATTCATCTCTGCCTTCCTTTTATGGTTTTGTATCCATATATAAAACACACTCTGTTACACTTTCAATCATTTGTCACAACTTCAAAATGGTTTAGACTTCAAAATTGTTCTTAGTATGTTAGGCTACCTGGATTTTGTGTTACCATTTTATGAGGTTTGTGAACATTTTATTGAAAAGAATCTGTTCACACTAACGATTAATTTATAACATGAGGAGCTTAGCCTGGATCTACTTTTTCTAGGTATTGGTTCCTCTTAGACTTGCGTTTTTATGTTTCTGACCTCTGCCTGTTTTTCTAGTTTCTCAAAAAAGGACCCTTGGATGATGTAACAGCTACAATTTTATGGAATATTCCTAAAAACACAGCCTTGAATCTACGCACTTATATCTTTCACCTTATGCGTACACCTGTGTGTTCTGCTTCAGTAGAAGTCACTATAGCTTGTGTAAGGATGATTGCAGCCTTTGAGAACAATAGCACACTATTCTGCACTTAGAAAATGAAGGTGGTTGATTTAACTGCACCTTTTAGGTGTAGTTGCCCTGCGGTAAACTTAGTCACATTGAGTTTGCACTATTTTGTTTGCGCAACTTTACTTCTGTCAATTTTCCCAGTGTGATGCATGATTCTTGGAAAGAAAAAAAACATTGAACTCTGCCTTAATTTAACTAGTTGCAAAGAGGCGATCGTGACAAGCCTGGGCAACTGTTCTACAGGAAATTAAAGTGGTTTTACAATGCTTAATTTAACTAGACATCAGACATAAAATAGGGTTGGGACATTACCAAAAAAATTGCCATACATCACACTATCATTTCCATTTATTCATTTAGCAGACACTTTTATCCAAGGCAACTTACAAATGAGGAAATACATCACAGCGTATTGTATGTTACAGTATATACATGTACACCATGAAACTGCATACACTGAAACAATGACATTTGTTTCCCAAACAATTAACTTGGTTGGGGAAACTACTAGAATAAAATTAGATTATTCTGTTTTAAACTTTTTAAGATATGTCTTGCATCTGGAAATGATATATTTGCATAGCAATATACAGTAACATAATGTTACCAGTATAACTATTTCATATTTCCTTATCATTATATACCAGTATCACCTTCCAAAAAGAGAATGAGCTGAAAAATGTAATCACTTCTGTTTTCCTGCCAGTGAGCACTCATGGTGTGCGGTTACTGATTTGAAAATAGGGTCTAGGGTATGCCAATTTCAATTAAACCAGGAACACTTCAGCTCCATAATGTTCTGATCCCAGTGCGAAACAACTATCTCATGTCTTCCTGAATTCACCATTGCAGGGTATATAAATTGTAGTAAAGAATGGGAAATTCTATTTGGATAACTTTTCCTACCATTGATTGTACTCAGAATGATAATACTAGTCAATGAGAGCATATTACCTGCAGCAGTTCCTCTGCCATCTTGAGAGCCTTTTCTGTCTCCTCTAGGGAAGAGCTCAGTTCAGATCCCTGGTGTTGCACTGTGTCTAGCTGTGCCCTGATCTGTCCCAGAGATTGCTCCACATCAACTTGTGTGTGACGCATACCATTTTTCCTGTCCTCATGTAGATGGATATTGTGCTCAAGTCTCCCACCCTGGGTTTCTGTTTCATGAATCCTCCGGCTGTGCTCATCTAGAGCTACATTGAGCTCTCTTAGTTGTTTGAGCATGCTTTGTTCATTTTGAACCTCCAAGTGATACTCAGACTCCCAGTACTCCCCATGGGCCAGTTCTGCCTCATTTTGCCTAAATTTGTCTCCCAGATAGTTCATCTCCTCTATTAGTTCTGGAGAAAAGCTTGGAGGTGAAGGTTGCTCCAAAACCCAGGCCTGCTTTTCCAGAGCTTCCAAGTGGGCCTGGAGATCCTGCAACCTGCTCTGCTGCTGAAGAATCTGCCGGAAGACCTCCTCTTTGGACGGGCCAGCTTGGGCATTGGATGATCCAGGAGGACCAAGAGGCACTCGTACCTCAGGAGAGTCCTTTGGCACATTTTTGGGTTGCTTAACAAAAGTTTGTGAAGAGGTAGATGGCCCTAGGTTGAAGCTGAGAGCCTTCTTGGGCACTTTACTCTTCGGAGGTTCTGGTTCCAGGAGTTTTGGGAAGGAAGGCACTCGGTCCAGGTCGGAGCCCTCGCTGCTGGTGGGTCCAGTGCGCCGCAGGATGAACTGTACTTCACTGCTCAACTGGCCTAGTTTGGCCAGAGCTTCCAGAGGACGCTCATTAGCAACAAGCTGACGTTCTTTGTCCCTCATCTTCTGGACAAGGACATAGCGACCTGTTTGCCCTGAAACATAGTTATATAATTTCATAGATATTAGACAAACTATGATTCAAAATATTGTAATGCAGTAGATCTGTTTAGTTTATATATGACTTCCATTTAATTATTTTTCCAGTCTAGCAATTAGCTCCACCCCTAGTCGGAAAAGAGCAAACCAGCTTTATTGCTTTTCCTTCCAAGACACGTAATGTTGTATACATAACCTATGGGTTGGGCTCAGATGTGATGGAGGTAAAAATATTTCCAGCATTTTCACCTCCCAGGCAACAGAGGCCTCTAAACCACAGACTCCCTTAGACTTTTAATCCTTATCTGCTAAACTATATGCTTGGCGTCTGTCAAATGTGACTATATATAATTTACCAAAATCTGTTGAGAGATATCGATCAATCAAAATAAAACACTACGACAGTACATTTTGCCATCACACAGATTCTACGTGCTAATACATACCTATGGCCTGAGCAAGAGCGATGACCACATCCTGACAGGATGTCTCTTCGGACAGGCCGCAGACGACACGCTGCACGCCGTCCACCCACACCTTTAACTCCATCTCTGTGTATGAGCTTCATACAGCAACTCCTTTCACATGGCGGTGTCCTGTTGAAGAAAGGGGACACTTTTAAGGAAACCTAGGTGAATAATCATACTGGGAGGATTTGTTGTTATAAGTACCCAAAGCTATTAAAAATCCAGGTACTAACAGAGACAGAGCTTTACATTCATTAAACTAAACTAAACAATGTAAAATAATTCATAAAAAATAATAATATTAGCAAAATCCAGATATCATAATCAAGTCTCCAAGACTGGCTTTAAAATGTTAATCTGTGTCATAAGGCTTTCTAAATGGATAGCAAGATAGATATCTACTGTATGTACATTGCTATGATACTATTCATGTCAAATAAAAAGTTCCATCTTACTACCTAAAATAAGAGTTACCCACGTTAGTTCCCTTTGTATGTATTTTTATTTTTTTTTAAATGCAGAAGTGACATGCAAGAAGTTAATAACAGATGGCAGTTTTAGCACTGAGTGCACATGAATCTGAATGTCTGGATGTAATAAAACATACAGTGAGTCCAAAGGTCCGAGACTACCAGTGAAAATGCCTCTGTTTTATATACTTTTCTTGTTGAAAATGTTTTTCATTGTAAATTGTATTCTCAGTAACACCTAGAGTGAAATGTAGAATCTTAGAAATATTTACATATAGTCTGTGTTTATATATATATATATATATATATATATATATATATATATATATATATATATATATATATATATATATCTCCCAGTGTTCTCGAGCAGGTATGATCTCCACAAACCTGCCATTCTGTTCTAGATCAAATCAGAGTGTCGTTTGAACACGTGCTTCAATGGGAGGTATAAGATTCCCATTGTAAATCTAACCTTTTGTACAAAGGAGGTGGTCAGTATATCATAAACTTGCTTACATTAATAGTGACCTACAATATTGAATACAACATATTAAGCATAACACTTTTCTTTGTTTAAAATTCTAAAACTTTTTGTTTATTTCCAGTACTAAAAATAAATGTAAAAAAAAAAAAATCACAGATTTACAATGTGGTCTCAGACTTTTGGACCTCACTGTATAGCTGTAGATGTGTTTAGGCACCTTGTAGCTACAATAATTAGTCTTTTTTTAATCAGATAAACCTATCATAGAAGTGTTCTTTACCAACCATGCATCAGCAGAAAGGGTTTACTGTCGGGTCACAGCTGACCAGATATTATTTGAGAGGTGGATCATTATAAGCACAGCAGTGTCATTGTGTGTGGCATGGCAGTGTGTGTGGTGTACACACTGTGTACACAATTTGAAACTATAGCTCAAGAGTTTATATTAATCATCCTATAACCTTCACTGGTAAACTATTCTATAACTATTGACCCAGAAGTGACATCAACGCTACTATGCCTGATACACTGTACTTGTTGTATGGCACCAACCTAAACCTAACCCTATAACATACATTGTCCCTGGTCTTTTGATGTTAGCTAGCTAATTGTTATGTTGTGGTGGGCATTCTTGGCTTAGTGGTTAAGGCTTTGGGGTATTGATCAGAAGGGCCAGGGTTCAAGCTGCCACTGTTGGGCCCTTGAGCAAGGCCCTTAATCCTCTCTGCTCCAGGGGCGCTGGATCAGGGCTGACCCTGCGCTCTGAACTTCCTGACATGCTGGGGCATGTGGAGAAAAGATTTTCACTGTGCTATAATATATACGTGATCAATAAAGACTCATTATGTATACCAGAAAATGCAAAAAAGAATAGACAATGCTGTCTGTTACCAAACTATATCAGAGTATCCATACTGTGTGAGCTACGGAGAGGTTTAATCCAAAGTGGTGGCATATTGTGTTGCTTTTGCTGCATTACAATTTGTTTGATATGTAGAAATTGGGATATTTCATTAAGGTTTTTAATATGACATCGAAATGGGGAACCAACTTATTTGAAGTTAATTAGTTTTCTCCGAATACACACCAAGTATCTGCGTCACTGAAACATTAGGGACCGTTGCTAATGTGCAATAAAACAGAAAAGTGTAAAAACCTTGACTTTATCAATTGTCTGATTACAGAAGGATCTTACTACATGTGAAATATGAAATGGAAGTCGCTCTGACCAGCACAGTGTGACCTACACAGGCAACGTGATTCGCTGAATTCTTCAGTTGGAAAAGATTAGATCATATCATCAGAACAGAACTATTTGTACAACAACAACAGCATACTGGTTGGGTATATTTAACCTCATATTTGTAATAAAGATGTAGTGTGTTTTTAAATAATTAGAATAATTGATAATGATAGAGAAATAGAAAAATGCTAGGCTATTAATGTATGAAAGTGGTTATATGAAAGTAGTTGCTATTATATCATAAATTGTCCACTACCGCCCTGTCATCATGATCATTTAGTAGCTGCTGGTTTGTATTATAGCAGCTGAGATTTTTTCTGGTTGGAGAAGTTGTAGATTCATGGAATGCTGTATGTACATAGGGCCTCAACAATGGCTTGATCCCAGGGGCACCCAACACCCTAAGTCTGTCCCTGCCTATATGATAAAAACCCAAATACATGTATGTAACCCATTGTCGCATACTCACACACTGACACTGCATCAACTATGGAATGCTGCGTTACAAGTTTGAGATTAAGAATGAGACAAGGAGAACCCAGTTTTGTCATGATATCAGGGAGAAAATGTTACACATGATGTTTACTGTTCTATAACTATTCTTTCTACATCATGGTGCTTTAAAATGAAGCGTTTAAATGGTGCTCATGTATTATTGATGTAGGTTGTGTGTAGTGTAAAGCTCAGTAGAAAATGGAAATGCTCGCAATCTGTTTCAGTTCACTTTCTCACAGAAAACTAACTGAAGGGAAATGGAATATCGATCTGTTCCCATCCAACAGCGGTACAGAAAGTCTGGCATAACCAAACTGTTATCTGTTATCAAACAGATACTTGAAACTAGGTGAAAGAAAAAGCTGTAAAGACTAATGCTTTAGCAGTGGAAACTTTGGGAATGATTTTGACGACATTACAGTACATACGCTAAGATATTACGCAATCACATTAATCAACCCACTGAGTTCTCCATAATAAAATATGGCATTAAATCAAAGCTCTGCCTGCAGGCCCTGATAAACCAGCCCTGCTCTGCCTGTATCATCAGCTCTGATATTCATGCTCTAGGAGCAGAGCCGACCCTCAGGGCGTTGTTTGTAAATGCGCAGGTGAAAACCTGTGCTGCTGAAGTCATGTACAGCATGGATTGTGCAGTTTAAACTTTCTCCAGCTCTCCATGAGGATAAAGACTGATGTGAAAGTGGAGCATTTTGCACCAGCTTGTGTCGGATTCAGATTATATGCCTAAGGCAATCATTAACCAGTGTTCACATTCCAGCACATACTGAAACTGTGCTCACTCACATAAATCAAACACAGACTGCACTACATGAAAACATGTAGATGTCCCAGTGCTGATTTCACCATCAAGCCTTGCTCTAATTTGATAAAGCCTGAAACACATTTCATGCCTTGTTATTGCAGGTTTGGATTAAGCTCACTTGCACAAAGCTTAAATTTATTCATGTTCTCCCGAAGTGTAAGCCTTCTAATGATCGGTTATCGGTGATGAGCTAAACCACTGAACAATTACCACCTTAGTAATGATTCAGATGTGGGCTGTACAAATAAAACCACAATCATAACAGTACGATCCCTACAATCCTACATTATCTCTGAACTAATCTGGTGGTGGCAAAATAGTACAAAGCCTCATATTATGGGATTTACATCCTAGGACAAAACAAGGAAACCTTTTTTGTGTGTGTCTTTGTTTTTTATCAAATTAATCAGCAGAAGCCGTTTCTTTTTATCTGCAGGCCATAATTTTACACCATGTTGAATTTTAAAATATTGTTATTTCAATTAAATATTAACAATTCAAAGTCAAGTAACAGTTAGGCTTCTACCAAATGTCAAGTGACTGCATGGTGATTACTGAGCGATTACCAGCAACAAATCTTATGACAGGATTTCCTGTACTGAGAAAAGCACAGAAAAGCAGTTTTCCCCGAAACTCACCTATAACAGACGCCTAAGGGCAGTTGTTGAGGAGGTCAGTGAATGTTTGTGCAAAACTGTAATAACTTTACTGTAATGCCTGTATTGCTCTAGTGTTCAAAAGTTGGATAAAAGTACATAAGAACTGCTTTTGTAAGACACATTTCCTCATATTTATATTATCCTGTTTACTGTTATCTTGTGTTGCTGAATTTGTGTGATCAGTTGCGTATTTAAAACAGTTATTGATAGAATTCAGCAATTTCCCTTAGGCTTCTATTCCATTACAGTTCTAAGTGTGTTACGAGTCAATAGGTTTTCTGTTGTTTTCTCATTACTAGGAACCATGTCGTAAATCTTGTTAAAGGTAAACGCTCATAATCTACAGATGTGGCGGGTAGATATTTATTTGAAAAATACTTGAGTTTTTCTCTAATAATGATTTAATAATAATTATATTTATAAAATGGATAAGGCTGAAAGATGTCGTCCTTGACAGATGTTGAGCCAGACTAGCTGGAAAAAGTGAGAATGGAAACGTAAACATGGAATTCTACTTTTCAAGGTCTGTGAACAGTACAGTCATAGGGTTGAATAATTCACAGAAGATAATGCCCGGTTCTGCTAAAGTTATCAATGATTAACTTATACAAAACGACCTAGCAGCAGGTGTTGGAATGGCTCGTGTTTATTTGTTTGTTTGTTTGTTTCTTGGTTTGTTGAAAATGACAAAACCCTTGAACTCCAACACTAACAATTGTGCAGTTTACAGGTCTAAGAAATTCTATACAACAATTTATTAACAATTTCTTTATTCATTTGTTTGTTTGTTTTATATTTTTCAACTTACAGTGTTTATGTAGAATATGTTACAATTTTATATAAAATTATGTATTTATTTGTTCTTTATTTATTTATTCATTTATTTTAAACAACAAAATTCTTGAACTCAAACACTAACCATTTCAGAAATACAGTTTTTATAGAAAATAATTTTATTTACAATTAATTAATGAATTTGTTTATTGTAAATGACAAAACAAAAAACTAATTATATATATATATATATATATAATTATAGCTAATTATAACTATTTATATATATATATATATATATAAAAAGCAAACTAGTTCATGTTCTGCTCTGATCAATGGAGACCTTATTAACGTTTTGTTAATGCGCACGCCGCTGATCTGTGTGAAATTACACACCCCTACCCGCACTCAGCGAAACTGCATTAGATTACAGTCTGCCGAATGTCCCTCAACAAAAGATTCATCTGTTCTCTGAGCTCCTCTTCCAATCACTCAGATGTGGCATCAGCAGGATGAAAGCAGAGGGACAGAGAAACTAGCGCAGGTGTATAGACCCCATATGGGAAACAGGTTACATCAAAGTTCCAGGTGTGTAAAAAGAGACCATGGTGTGTGTGTGTGTGTGTGTGTTCGTGGTGATAGTGGCAGCTAAGGTGAAATGCATTCTCTAATTCAATAGATGTGGGTTTGTTTGTTTGTTTGTTTGTTTACAATTTCCTTTGTACACTTCTTGAAAAAGATATGCACTCCCATTTTCCTATGTTTTCCCATCAACACTGAAATTTGATCAGTCCTCAAAAAGAAACATGCCAACATAAACAGTAAGAAATAAAGGGAAAACAAAAGATGCTGGTTCTCCTGGACACCATTCTTTTACCAGATCCCAGATACCAGATATCATGCCTAATGAGATACAGAAAGAGTTCGGTCCTTTTTTTTTTTTTACAATGAGGACTCCCTGTATACGATACTATGAACAAACGTTGTTTAAACATTCCAAATTCCAGAGAGTACATGAACCGGTCAGAACCAGGTTCTCATACAGGCAATAAGTTTCGCATGTCTAGTTAAAGGGTGAAATGCATTCTCAAGAGCAGCATATCTAAGCCATGCTCATTGTGTACAAAGGGAGGAGTGTACTTTCCCATTCCTCTATGAGCTCACCAAAGCATGGAACTAAAGAATGAGTGCACATTGAACACCAAAACGATGGCATGCAGTATTTCAGGTGGATCAACCTACTTTTTTTTTTTGAGAACCTCCCCCCCCCCCCCCAAAAAAAAAGTACAAACAGAAACTGAGGAAATGTATGAGAGTCTATATTTCATTTAAGCATCTGAATTATATTATATATTATTAGAATGACTGATCTTGGACACCACCATGGAGCCTTTAAGTCAGACATTTTCCAAACTAGTCAGAGCAATGTTGTTTCACTGTTTATAATTTGTTCTAATCCTTTCGGTAAATAGCCTCCCAGAACTGATCCTTGTAATACACCATACCACATCATTACAAGAAGCTGAAATGGATCATTTACCAGTGGGAAGTTAGCCTTCTGTCCATTATCGCCTCATATCTACACTTCAGCAAAGTGTATTTATTGTTATGCTTAAGTCTTTGTTCTGATAGAGGCAGAAAGCAAACACACATGGGATCTTTATGAGCCGGAATAGACGTGACCGGATAGTTTCGTTTGCATATCCAAATTAACTGTCATCAGATACTGGGACTGGAGTTTTAAAAAAAGCCAGCGGAGTGAATCATCACAACTTCCTGGATGACCTCATGTTTAACCCCTTGTGCTCTTTTAGATTAACTACCTTGACGTTGTTTTATCCAGTAACTACAGGAAGGACAAACAAAAAAACCATTATGGTTATGTTACATTATAAATTAGACGTGGAGTTGTGGTGAATTCATAAATTCGAGAAGCTTGGGAATTTAAAAGAATAGCTTAAATATTTACATGTAAACATTTTAAAAAACACGCTATTAATATACTTCTTATTCATAAATGTCCTTTCTCAGCCACACATCCTAAAAGAAGAAGTGGTATAGGTTATATAGGTCAAATATCTTTCCCAATATTTAATACTGGTACATAATGAGTAAAAGTATTTTTTTTTTCCAGGTTTATGAGCAGCTCACTCTGTCTTACAATACAGCAATAAATGTCAGACCTAGAGTTACATACATCTTTTTTACTTAAGCAGATCATGAAAACACATTGGCCACACTGATCTCTCACTTAGATGTTATATTTATCAGATGTTATACCTGAGGAAATGAAGGAATAACGAGACTGTTCGTATGTATTGGTTGCCAAAATTTGAACCTTGTTGATAATTAGTTCGGATTAAACACGGGTCTAAATACATTTGTATTACGGCCTCCCTGTAGTGAACATACAGATGTTAAGCGTTTATGAGCCTTTTATGAATATGAATCTAATACAAAAGTGTCCTTGGAAAATCCTGTGTCCATGTTCACATTCAACATTACTGATATGATAAGAAAAAAAAAAAAACATGACATCATGTCATAAATTTACAGTAGTCAGAGTGTGCCCAGAAGACAGGACTTAACTAAACATGACGTCTTTATATAGCAATAACAGTGTCATTTTTAAATGAAATATATATTATAGAGCTGAAGGGCCTTTCAAGAGTTACACAGATAAATGTTACAGTAAATCAATAGTCTATTGAGATAAATTATTATTTTTCTTGAAATAGTCCAGCATTGTAATCACATGGTAATGCTGATTATACTGTTTATAATGATAAGCCTGTAATGTTCAATGACACAGCATAATGACATATGACAGACTTATAGTCAGGACATATCTTTTTCAACTGATCTAGTATATGGCACACTTTCTAATGACATTTCTATTTAGTCTCTGGTTAAAAGGCTAGAGCAGACATGAATGCTGGAAGAAAATCAGGTACACGTACTGACTGACCCTGTGGAAGAACTAGACAAACCTGCTGCTCAGGCACACAAGGCTATATTTACCTTAGAGCTGAAGCCGCTCTACCTACAGCTTTTCCGGATCACCATTCTGAGCAAAACCAAAGAAAGGATCAGCCACCTTCAATACTGCTCCGTAGGTACAGCAAAAGGGGGGGGAAATCCAATAATGTCCAACAGGTGATTTGCTGATTTCTACTAAATATCGAGAACGAGGCTGTCTACGCCTCAAAAAGTGACTCTCTTTCTCCTTCTTTCCTCTTCTAACTACTATGCTATGCTGGCACATACCACGGCTTTTCCATGCTCCTCCCCTCCCACAGGTAAGAGTCACAAAAATGCACTTCCTATTTAATCTCTCTCTCTCTCACTCTGTCTCTGTGTCTCTCTGCCTCTCTTTTGAAGTTTTGGAAAAAACTATGGCAACACAGTGTTGCTTTGAAATAACAATACAAGCCTATTACCTACGTTATACAGAAATAATTAGAATGTGTTATTCTGATGCTAACATACACTCTCTCTAAAAGGGTACTAAATGAGGTACTAAATGAAATATGAGTATATTGTACCATTAAAACTGTGTTCAGGTATATAATTGAACCTTAAGGACCACTGTTATACCTTTAATTAGTTGTTGTTTTTTAAAGTAATTTATAATATTCACCTTTCCAGGTAAAGACACAAAATAAACATATAAAAGATATCCTCCTGTGGAAATCACCTCAGCAGAAAGAAAAGGAACAGTTTAGTACCATTTTTTTCTGAGAGTACTGTATGAGGTCCTTCCTCTCTTTGATACAATACAGTTCCTTCCCCCCTCATATCTTTTTAGTATATGCAGATTTATGTACTTATGGACAATTACATCACACACACACACACACACACACACACACACACACACACACACATTATAATAATAATAATAATAATTATTATTATTATTAAAGGAAATACGGGTTGCTATTTTTTCAGCGTTGCTAGGAGCAGTAATACAAAAAGCAATGTCTTGGCTCAACACTTACATGCAAATGACTTCTTTGTCATGTAAAAATAGATGATCTTAAAGTTTGAATGAGAATGACAAATTTAGGTTACACCCACACAATCTCATAGCCCAGATCAAGCACTAACCACCTAAATACAGGAGTCTGGCAAATCATAAAGCTGCCACATTCAGAATTATTTTGTGGATTTTAGCAAGATGGACATCCTCACACACACACACACACACACACACACACACACACACACACACACATTTACTGTTATTCTGTTTCTTTGTTTCACTACAATTACTATTTAAGTCCATGTCAGCCTTACAACTGAGCCATGACATGGAACAGTATGTGATTACTCTGCTGTGTACAGTACATATCAACATGGCCACACACCTTTTGAGATAACTGACTGTCTGTCCCTGATTTCCATTACACAGTGTTATCAGCCTTACCGGCTCTGATACTGACAATGGACCATCTTGCACATGTTAAACAAGCTGCAGTGAAAGATTATGTCATGTGTTTGGATTTAGTAGTCTAGGAAGATATCCAGTGAGCACTGACTGACCAGAGAAGGTGGATGTCTTACATATAACATGTCTTTTCTTCATCCTCAGAACTTCATATGTCTCATTAACACTGAGCAAAGATTTATATTGATTTTGTGTGTCTGTGTGTGTCTGTGTGTGTGTGTGTTTGTGTGTGTGCGTGAGTATGCGTGAGTGTTCGCGTGTGTGCGTGTGTGTGTGTGTGTGTGTGTGTGTGTGTGTGTTATTTTTTTTCTTTATTTCAAGCCTGACATACAAATTGCTTACAACAATTTGAACAATTAAGCAAAGTGTTTATGGTAAAGCACAACGACGAATCAGTTTACCATGATTGAGGAAGTATCTATAAATCTATGAAAATGACCCAAATTGTGAAAAGTAAGTTTGATAAAAGATAATAATTAAAAAAAAAAGTTAAAAGGTCTTTGAATTACATAAGCCAGGTTAAGCAGATATGTTTTTCATCTCGATTTAGAAGAAACTATAGATCACAATATTTGAAAAAGAAAGAAAAAAAAGAATGTCTATGCTCATTAATCAACTTTTGCTATCTATAAGAGGGTGGGTCTAGTGTATTTATATATATATATATATATATATATATATATATATATATATATATATATATATATATATTAGTGTGTGCGACATACACGTATCATGGTATACAATTAATAAGAAAGCCAACATACTTATGCTACCATGCACATCAATATTCCGATATAAATCGGAAACTAACTAGAATTGAGTCATGTAAACATTGAAATCTGAATGCCCGATTCAGAATAAGACAATATTCTGATTCCCCAAATTGCCTGATTTAATCCCCAAACTGCTTGTTTTAATCAGAGATTTGTTGCATGTAAACAACTTATTCAGAAAATCCACTGAAAGGAGATATATGCGCATGCCCAGTCCACTAAGAATAGAGGGTTCTAACAGATGCTTAGCTGTAGTTTAGGTATTTAGGATTGGCAACTCAGGTGTACTTACAACAACCATGTACAGAGCAATATTCTGATGCCTATACACGAATATACATCGTATTCGGAATATGGCTGCAACCCAAATATAGACCTTAAATAGAATTTGATGTGCATGCATACATAGTCCATATAGTGGAATAGAGACTATTATGTCTATTACATGCGTTAAAAGGGACATCCCATTTTTAAATGACCAACCATAACAGGTGAAATTACTAGGTTTTCCAAATCTAGAAAAAAAAGTACTTGGACTACTGGAGTTTAATATTTCCTAATTGAAAATGTGAAGTTGAATTGACACAAGTTGCTATAATACTGGGTTATATAGTTATCATACCCCAATTTTTTTTAAAAAAGCAACTCTTCCTCTTTATTCAATTCAGCCTTTCAGCTGCTTTCAGCTGTTTTCTGCTATGGTTCACATGCTTCCTACTGAATTTAGCTTACGAAAGGAGGTAAGCTGATATAAGCCGATCCTTTTCCAAATACATTTTTTTAAAGGTACTTATTTTCAACTTATAAACATGGCCAATGGCTATAAACAGCATGACAGAGATGGAGCACTTCAATATTACATGACGTTTGCATGATATTTGCACACCAAAAAAACAAAAAAATGTAATTTTGTGAGGTCAGCACCACACACAGGAAATAGTGAGCACAAATGTGAGTATGTCTTTAAGGAAAAACCAAAGAATCAACAGGACCTTGTCAATAGACTCACCTGGTCTAGACTCTTGACGTCCACGGGGCAAAATGTTGACGACAGAGTGAGAAAAGACAAAGAAAGACAGACAGAGGGTAAAAATGGATCAGGGTGACTTAGCCAAGGCCTCAGCATTCAAGTGAAGAGGAGCTGCAGCTCTCCGTTGCCTTGGATACGGATGCTTTTTCAAGCAAATCAGCCAATGGGAAGCTGTCATGGTGGGACAGACAAAAGACCATGTGACGGGCTTTCAGCAGAAAAGGAGACATGGAGGGCAAGGATTACTGACTCAGAGAAAGGCGGCTGAACTTTTCTTTTCCCCTGTCGCTCACTTAGCTCAGTAACCACAACAGCCAGCTGCAGTTAACATAACTGTGTGGTTTATGTGCTTTATCATCACTTTTCAAACAAGTGTGATGTCTTCTATATGTTAGAATCCCTATACACAGAAAGCCTGGGAGGCACATGTGGGATTGGTTGTGATGTGAAAAATATATTGGTATGATTTCATAACACATTATACATTCATTCATTCATCTTCAGTAAGCGCTTTATCCTGGTCAGAGTCATGGCAGATCCAGAGCTTATCCCGGTAACACTGCGTGTGAGACAGGATTTCACCCTGGTTGGGACACCAGTACATCACAAGGCAACATACACACACCCTCACACACACACACATTCTTACCTAAGGGCAATTTAGCAAAGCCAACCACCTACTACCAGGTTTTTGGGTGGGAGGAAACCGGCAGAAACCCATGAAATTCTGCCAAGATATAAACTCAGGCTCAGGATCAAACCAGAGACTCTGGAGTGGTGAAGCTCACTGCACTTCCATATTAAGGAAATTACAATTTTAAATACAATACATATGCGATACTACACTATATGCGGTATGCTATAGCGTACATCCTTTGTATTATTTTTAAAACAGGGTACCTTCTATACATTATCTCTGTATCTGTTTTCTCATTATATCTTTATCCAACTGCTCTTAACTCCATTTGGCTTAGTGGTCAGCACGCTTGCCCCTCCGGGGGTTGGGGATTTGGTGCCCGAATGTGCGTGTGCAGTGCTTGCATGCACTCCCTGCACAGCAAAATCATCAATGTTGATTTAACACTCACAGTGTTGAATTCACACCCTACAGTGTTTATATAAGTCCATTGGACTCATATAAACACTCTGGGTGTTAATTCAACACTAGGGATTTTACTGTGTGTGCTTCAGGGGTTTTCTCCAGGTACTCCGGGGTCCTCCCCCAGTCCAATGTAGGCTGATTAGCATCTCTGTTGTCTGGAGGGTATGTGAGATTGTGCCACGTGATGGGTTGTCCTCCACCTTGTGCCGAAGTCCCCTGGGATAGGCTCCAGGCTCCCCGCAATCCTGTGTAGAATAAGTGGTAAAGAAAATGGATGGATAGATAGATGATTATTTGTTACTTGCTTACTGTTAGTCTTTGTGATTGACCTTGAGTTTGAGAACTTGTTGTTGTTATTATTATTATTACTTTTACTGTATATTACTATTAAGATGTGAAAAGCATGTTCACCTTGTCCATTAAAAAAGAGGAGCAGTTTTCTCAGAACAAATCATTTAATAGTTACACACTGCTGTAGTATTTGAAGTTCTTTAAAATAGTCTTTTGAAAAATGATATGATGCAGGCTACTGAATGCTGTGATATTTGGTGGCGCACTTATACTGTAATTTTCCAGTTCCACTAATACCAGATAAAATATAGAAAAGGTTTTCCTGATTTTGTGTCAGAAGTGATCATTTCACTTGTATTTGATTGTATGCTGTGGACGGAGAGCTAATGTACTACTCAAGCCTGATAATAAACTTCTACAGTGCTGACCTAGGAAGAAATCTGAGTCTGCTGTGGTTCAAAAGAGACTTGTTTCCTGACTGGCCATAAAAATGTGTACTGCTGCACTCTGCTGGAAGTCTGTGTACCATGCAACTGGGTCTTTATGATTTATTAAAAATGCATATATATATATATATATATATATATATATATATATATATATATATATATATATATATATATACTTTGTACACACATGTAAAATAATAAATCTTAATTGAGCACATTACTGCAGTGCTGAGCTGGCTTTACAAGGAAAGATATGTTTACATTCTCAGTAGCCCTTTAATACCTTTATTCATTCGATATATAATTGTTCATATTTACATTCTATATATTATCATCACTTGGAGCACCTATGAGTGGAGCAACTACTTTACATGATTGGCTTAAAGGACAGAAATACTCCTCTGATAAGCTTTTCAAAGGTAGCAGTGTTTAATACAGCCAGTAAATAACTTTTTATTTATTTATTTACTTATTTTTAAACCTGCCTGACTTGATGCATGGCTTTTAGAGGCTGTTTTTAAGTAAAATGAAGTGATCATTTCATGCTTGAATGGTTTCGGAGTGAACATTAGTGAAGGCCAGAAGAGCTGCAGCTCTGAGCTGTTGAGTTTGGGCGTGGGCTGCAGCAGTAGAGACAGGGTTGCCAGATTGGGTGTTTTACCCTATATTCTGTATATTTTCTATGGCCTCAGGCAGGATAATACAAAAGTACAATAATACAATACAAAAATACCAATTAACAGTGGGTGTGAGAATATCTATTTGAAGGTCAAGCAGAGTGAAAAATAAACAAAGAGAATCATATCCAGAGCTGCACATGAATTAATATTTATTTTCTCGCTTACTTATGTGATTTATTCAGCAAAATGATAAGAGCAGATAGACACAGTTACAGTTTGCTGATATACTGAACCTGTTGGTATTTACACATGGAGGTGTTTAGGAGAACTTGAGAGTCGTTAATATTAGGCCCTATTGTTTCAGTGTGGTTTTCCCACTAGTGCATTGTAAGAGTAAGCGTTCTGTGTGTTCGGTCTTCAGTTCATGGGGTTTATTGCATTATATTGTATTCAGAACATGGTAAAAAAAAAAAAAAAAAAAATCCAGGAACAATGCAATGAAACAGTCACCTAATAACACTTCTCCACTGAACAGCATGGCTCAACAAGGCTTGACAGAAAATGTGAACCCAGGCGTATCCTGGCCAAGTGCGTGTCACGTTCCCACCTAACACACATTACTCACATAGTTACCTGTGAAAGTAGGAGGAGTTTCTGTGGAGTTTCTCTGCCTGTAGGTCATAGAGCTTTTCTACAGTTCAGTGTGGTAAGGCTTGGCAAATTACCCATAATCCTCCATTTCTACCATCAAGCAAGCCATGCAATACTATATTACATGTGCCATTTTGAATCTAGTTACCCTTCTTGCCAGGTGCTACACTCGCCAAGGGACATGCAGACAGAGTTAAAATATTGCAGACCATTGATTGATCACAGTCATCATCCAGGTTAATATCAAAGTCTGTCCACTCTGAGGCCATCTTGGCAGTCCTCCCAGGTGGATATTTTCAGTCATAAAAGACAAAGCTCTGGTATTTTTATATAGCTGAATATCAAATGTCTTTCTATACCATTTGAGGGCACTAAGTAGGGCATTCAGCTTCATGTTATGCCCAAACAAAGCGAATAGGAAGCAGTTTGGGTTCTGCCCCAAGTAGAAGATGGAGGGTTTTGGATCAAGGGGAAGAAATGTAACATACGACTAAACAGTGATATGAAAATGCTACTGTGGCTAAAAATAATAATATAAAACATTAAATTGGCATTTAAAACTGTTTAAATTATTAACATTGTTGGCCACCAAAAAAAAGGACTTTTGAAAATAGTGGGAAACTTTTCAGATGCTACACTAGAAAATGTTTGTTCTCATAGCAAAGCAATCCCAGCTAGAGATTAATCATGTCTCAATCATGTGACAATATTTTGATCAGGCTGCACTATGGTCTGCACTATTTTTAGCTTCACTGTTCCAGCTTGGTGCACATGGCACCTGTTGCACAGTTAAGAAACTTGCTACCAAGAATCTTTGTATGTGACAAATAAAACTAAAACCTTGAATGTTAAATGAAGAACGTCAACCATATTCCGCACACGTACCTAATTATGGCACAGCTCTCTTGGTGGTAGAAAAGCAACAACAAGGAGGATTTTGGGTAGGATTTTGAGCTGACCTGAACTGTACTGGTGAATAAATGTTGCTATATGTATTGGGAAAGCAAAATGTGCACTCGGCTAGGTTACACATAGCACTGGGTTTGCATTTTTGTCAAGCTGTGGTGGGCCAGTGGAGAAGCACTGTAAATTCAGCACAGATACAACACAAATCACTTGGCAGTGGATATATTACATCAACCTGGAGGATCATGGGTAATTTGATGAGTCATAACACACCGTCTGGTGGAAAGAGTGCTATAAGTCAGAATCCCTTTTCAGATATTTGGGGAGGATCCAACAGAAAATTGCAAATGTGAAAAGGATATTGTATTACATAGTGATGATATTTTTTCTGGCGCTTAAGGGAAAGGAAAGTATTGTACGATATTGTTCATGATGGTGTAGTAATTAAGGTTTCACTGTCTGACACAGTGAGAACATGTGAAACTCCATACACTCAGTAACCCAGGACTGTGTTATTCTTGTTGTTGTTGTTATTGTTGTTGTTATTATTGTTGTCCACCCATCCATCCATCCATCCATGTTCTATGCTGCTTATCCTACACAGGGTTGCAGGGAGCCTGGAGCTTATCCCAGGGGTCTCAGGGCACAAGGCGGGGGACACCCTGGACAGGGTGCCAACCAATCGCAGGGCACAATCACACACACATTCATACACCCATTCACACACTACGGACAATCTTGAAATGACAGTCAGCCTACAACGTTTTGACTTTTGGACTGGGGAAGGAAACTGGAGTACACGGAGGAAACACCAGAAGCACTGGGAGAACATGCAAACTCTACACACACTGGGTGAAGGTGGGATTTGAATCCCCCAACCCCAGAGGTGAGAGGCATTATTATTATTATTATTATTATTATTATTATTATTATTCATCCATCCATTTTCTGTACTGCTTATCCTACATAGGGTCTCAGAGTTTATCCCAGAGGACTTGGGGCACAAGGTGGGGGACACCCTGGATGGGGTGCCAACCCATCACAGGGCATAATTGCACACACACTCACATACCCATTCACACAGTATGGACAATTTGGAAATGCCAATCAGCCTATAACGCATGTCTTTGGACTGGAGGAGGAAACCCGAGTACCCATAGGAAACCCTGTAAGCACTGGGAGAACATGCAAACTTCACGCACACAGGGAGAAGACAGAATTTGAACCCCAACCTCAGAGATTAGTATTAGTATAACCTCAGTATTATTATTGTTGTTGTTGTTGTTGTTTTTATTGTTATTATTATCATTTTGCCAGCATGATGGATTTTTTGTCTTTTGACCGCTAGGGATAGGTCAGAACACCCCATCAAACAAACCCACCCTTGCTGTAAACCATACTTCTCTATTGCTTTTCCTCCAATCTGGCAACTCCTCTGTGTTAACGGTAGATTCGAACCTGGGCGGCAGCGCGCTGTAGTGCAGCCACGGCACAGCGACTACTTCATTTCAAACGCACAATATCTTCCTAGCGTTTATTTATTTTATTGTTTCGTTCCAGTCACGGTGGTATTCTTGACATAAACCAAGCCGTGTTTTTTTTTTTTTTTTTTAAATTATATTCCCCCAGCTGTGGACTCGAAACCTGAAAAAAGAGAGAAAACATCTCGGTGTGTCGACGGCAAACAACAAGCCGGGACTGGTGTTGTGTAAGTAGTGCAACCGAGAGGGCATTTTATTCTGTGTTTAATTAGTTATATTTGCGTTATAACGACACACATCTTGTTTCTTGTTTTTAACCGAACGGGTTTGGGGATAATGGAGAAAACAAAGGAGTTAACCAAATCAGTGCTGACAGGCTGAATAGCTGTATCCTGTTTGGATTCATGGCTCAAAACAGCAGCAGTGTGGATCCAGAACATTTAGCTCGTCTGCTACATTCATGACCGTTTAACTCCCTGATAAGAGGTTTGTTTGTAAGCTACAGCCATTAGAGCCCAGAACATGAGGCTCATAGTTGTTTAGATATGATTTAATAAGTGATATTTTGGTAAGTCTCGAGCAGTGTGTGAGTATCTTCCAGATGTGTGTGCGGTGTTTACACGGCCTCACTGAGAGATCAATACAGAGTGATGTCATTCACTGCGGCCTCGCGCCCATCACTGCTGCAGGCTCAGAGCCATCAACACCACGAGGCCTACTGCATCGCTTCTTTTAACACAATCTTACCATAAAATAACATCAAACAGCGCATGTGTTGTTCAAATTGCAGTGCAAACTCGGACAACACCCTCATTTTGCCTGGAACGTCTCGTGCGCGTCTCTTCTGTACAAACTGTTTGTTATTCGAGGGTAACGCCCAGTTATAAACAAACAAACAAACAAGAAAACAAACAAGACAATAGTACTATAGTAGGGGTGCTCAAACTTTCTGCAAGGCAAAGGACCCTTGTGAAATTACTGTAAGATCAATTTCATGGACCCCCCCTCTGAACATACAGCTATTCAAATATTTGCCTAAATATTAAAAACATGTACAGTTTATTTAATGGCTATATATTTGAGCCGTAGAGATTTGTATTGCTGATTTTATCCAGTGTCCGAACTGACATTATGTGAAGGTTTTATTTGTTTTTGAGTTCCTGAGTTTTGGATTAAACTTGTTTAATTCAAGTGATTTGACCAGCCGTTACTAACTGCAAGTCCATGTGAAATTGGAATGACTCAAACTAAAATGTGGCTTTTAGTGTGAATGTTAGCCTTTGGGTTGTTTATAAGCTAGTGTGCTCAAACAGTGACAAAATTTGCATGTAGACATATGTTTATATAGAATTGCATAGAAGAGGTATGTTTTTCAAAATGTACAGTCTCTCTCTACCACCAATACGGATCAACGTTCTGCACTTCAGCGTCTCATCAGATTTGTGTGTGTTCATTGGCTTAAAAATAGGTTTGTGATCCCAACACATTCATGTGCAATAGCGACACCCATCCTGATGGAATTAATTCCTTGAAGAATTACAAGAATCGAATTGTTTGAAGACTCGAGTCTTACTAGTCAGACGGTTGATTTAATTCTCTGTTATAGCAGCTCTGACAGTAGTGCTGCCGTAATTCAAATCATAGATTTATATTAACGCACTCATTCTAATATGTTATTGTTGTAGATGTGATAACGTAACTGCTCGCAGGAACTACTCTGCATCGTTAGTGTTTTAAACATTAAATGTAACTCTAAATAGGTCAAAAGTAATTGCTGGCAAAATTGATGTTGATTCCCTGCACCATGCCCTGTCGTGGTTTATTCCTTACATAACTGAGTAATAATGTGTGCACATTGCTTTATACCTGGTCTAAACTTATGACTTATTTTGATTTCTTGATGTGTTTTATGCTGTGAATGCTTGTTCTGTTGATGGACACGGTAACAATCTTGAATGTGAACACAGGGCATAAGTTCTTTTGCGGTCTGCCACCATCTCCGATGTTTTGCATAACTTGTCAAAAAAAAAAAAAGCTTGCAAACATGTAGAGCTCTGAGTGTTGTATAAAGTTGCACTGGTGCATCCCAGTATATAGTGGATTCTTTGGTTTAAAAAATGAATAATAATAATAAGGTGCTTATGATTCATAGTATTTAATTTGTATTGTGTGCATTTCACTGCTGGATTATATAACAATATATATATCACAATACTTAGACATTTTCATAAGAGATTTTTTTTTAAACAAACTGTTTTAAATAACCTCATTTTCATAATTTTTAAAGATACTAAGATGGTGAAATTTCAACTAAAAAAATAAATAAATGAGAATTCACAAATCACATTTTTAATCAATGAAATTGACGCAAAATCAAAGACACTCTGCAGTATTCGGAGGAGTTTTTCAAAACTACCGCCGATTTTCCACAGATTCAGGCCAATAAATGTCGCGATGTCATCACAACACGCATTCAGCCAAAGCTCTCTCTTCGATTCACGAGCCTCGTACGTGAGTACAGCAAAGGGTCTCATTTACCAACAAACTTCACTGCGAAGGACCGTGCAAACCAATTTTGCGATTTCGCCGATTCAGGTAGTTTTCCGCAAAAAAAGCGCGATATCCTGTATGGATTGAATAAGAAGTCGAGTGACGGATGCTGTATAAAATGCCGCATTAGTTTTTTCTATACCACTCACTCTATTGATTGATTTTCTATAACAGCAGGTGACGGTTATTTAACATTTAGACTCAGATGACGGTGCTTTGTAACGGTCAGTAAGTTTTCTGACATGGGAGTGTGTTCAGGACAGGAGTTTGTGCCTTGCGGTTTCTCAGTAATGTGACAAGCTGTGTTTCTGTACTCTTATTAACTTTGTGAGAGAGAGAAAAAGGGGGGCGGGTGAGGGATTGAATATTTATAGCTCTTATAACGGAGGTTGTAAAAAGAACTAACTTGTTGACATTCTACAACATTAAATGTAACTATAAGCTGATTAAAAAAATTTTTTTTGCTTATCATCCTTTAATTAATAAAAAATGGCAAAAAAAAACACGTCTATACAGTCACACTAACCTGTCATTACTTATTTTCCTATAACAGCATACCCTATTGTGTTTTATCCTTTACATATTATAGCGCTTAAGCACAACGTCTCGAATATTTGACGTAAAGTGCAGTGAAGTGACAATAAATGCAACTGTCGAATTAAACGAGTGTGTTTTGAATATCACCGTATATCATAACGATTTATTGGTAAATGGAATAAATAGAATGAAGAGCTGTTTTCGATTATGTATGGAGCTTCTTTGTCTTGATCGAATGAAAGTTGATGTTTGCTGCATCAGCAAAACAGCAGCAAGACCTTCTGGAAGGTGTTGAATGAGGCTGATTGTATGCACAGAGCTGGCTCTTCCGGGAGCATGAGCTACTAATAGATCACTGGCAGGGTTTGACAGGGAAAACCCTGTCACTGATTCTAGGCGAGTTTCGCCCGGCTGCCAAAATAGCTTTCTTTTTTTTGCTGCATGTACGTCACCACACAAAAGGTTGTCTCATTTGTCATGGCAACAAAAGGCACGGTGGCTGGTTGCCATGCGCTGTTCCGGTAGAGTTGGCTGCGGGGAAGTAGAGAGTGTTCACTTTTAATGGAAGGCAAGGAGGTTTAAACTCGCTGCAGCATGCTGTTGTGTCATTAATTATTTGTGAACTGACCAGAATTGATGAGGACAAACCTTTGATTTCTGGTGTAGTATTCTCAACCACTGCCAATTTGGTTTTAATAGCCATTACACATAAAAATCAACATTTAAAAACATTTTAGCACAGTTTATGATAGGGGGAAAAAAATTGTTTGTAGGTGTTGTTACTAATCAGGTCAGGGTTTCCTAAAAGCATGGCAGGTATGGCAGCATCGTTATCTGATAGATCAAGCATAATATCGCAAACCTGACCTCTAGCATTCACTAGAATTCGTTGCAATTTGGCAAAAACTACCATTTAACTGATATTGCAAACAACCAACACAGACCTTTCCCTATAGCTTGTTAGCAAACACATGCAATTATGTCCTTTACTCACCACTAACTGCTACAAACTAAACATTTTAAATACTTTTTAAAGACTGGATGCTGTGGCCTTTTTTCAATACAATGACAAAGCGCTCACTGTGTCACTCTGGTGAAAAAGTATACTTTCCTCATCATACAGAATTGTGGTGAGCCAGTCAACTCACAGCCTTTAAGATTCTGATTCTTGTAGGCAGAGAAGTGCACAAAAGATATTAAGTGTCTGAGACTAGTGTAAGCATGACATTGAACACTCTCTCTCACACAGTTAGGATGATCTTAACTTTATAAAAGCTTATGGGAAACGTGGCCCACACCGCTCTCTGAGATGTCTGGGTGTGGCATAGTATTCTTCTGAGCATGCTTGATCGACGTCCCTCTTTCCAAGTCTCTCAGCCCACTGCATCACACAAACAGAATGAAACACAACAGCGAAGTGGAGGGAATTCACACTGTTCAAACTGACGTGTACAAACATGCCGAATTATAGAGTTGGGCTATGCTTGCTATGTTTGCTTTCACTCCTTAGGTTGTTTAGACTTGAAGTGACCATTCAAGGGATGCGTGCATATTCTTGAGCTCCAGACTTATTGGCACTCTTGGTAAAGGTGGTTTAAAAAAGTTTATGGGAACAAATAAAACATTCCTAGTAATTGATATGAACAAAGTATAAAAGAAGCAAGCTTCGATTCCTGTTTTACTTTAGTGTTTAGGAACTCTTAAACAGTAATCAATGACTTCCTGTTTCACTGCGGTATAAATATGAGGTGACACAAAGGCTAAATCCCCTTCCATCAACATGGATGATTAGAGATTAGAGAATACACAAATGAAACGAGACAAAATTGTGTTGACCTTCATAAATCAGTTGATGGATATCCTCTGTTAGGATAAGAAGTTTAAAACAACCCGAGCTTTAATGAGCCGGCCTATTACAGGATGCAAGTGTGTTTTGTGCCAACACACAGTGAGTAGGAGGGGTAGAGAGGCAAAAAAAATTCTCCAAGGATTACCTTTAATTTCCAGAAGATGGGAGCATTTGGGATCACCAACTCTCCAGATGGACCCCACATCCATGCTAAAAATCTGGTAGTCATGCCAGAAGAAAGCTTTTTTTTATTATTATTATTAAATCATCACAAACTTAGGAGCCTGGAGACTGCTAGATACTAGCACTAAGATGATGTTATGGGGCTGTTTTTTCTCCAAAGACCATGTGAACCTTGTTAGGATACAGGGTATCATGGACTCCATGAAGTACCAGGAGATTATAAATAAAAATCTTTCTGCCTCTGCCAAGAAGCTACAACTTGGTTGTGGTTTGATTATACAATGATCCAAAACATGTGCCTAAATCCACACAAAAAATGGTTCACTGACCAAAGTGTCAAGTTTTTGATCTAGCCCTCCCTGTCCCCTGATGTAAACCACATTGAAACCCTGTAAGGTGAGCTAAAGAGGAGATGAGAAATGACCTAGGACCATGGAGGATCTGGAGTGCTTCTGTACTGAGGAGTGTTCTCAGATGTGTCCTTGCTGTGTATTCTTCAGTCTGTTCAAGCACTATAAGAGGAGACTCAGTGCTGATATGCTGGCAAAAGAAGATTGGCACAAAAAAGTACTAAATGCAGGGCTACCAATACTTTTCTTTTTTTATATTTTATATTTTGCTCATATTTTCAATGTGCAGTTAGGCGAGTTAACCACAAAAGAACACTCCCCTATTTACCAACAGTGCCAAATAATTCTGCAGCTGACTATGTGGGAGGGACGAGCGGCATCAGAAGCTTATGAAGCTTATGTACGGTTTACTCAGGATTAGCCATGTCCACTTTACACTGAAAGGCGAGAAAGTTTGACAAAGTATGTGTAGAAGTCAGGAAGTTATTCACACTTTTTAGCACATGTCACCCACAAGTGCAGCACAATCCTGATAAGAAGTCAGTTGGCTAGTCTCAGAGACTTTAAGTATAGGGTATGCTCTTGTCAGCATTTCATTATGATAAAGTGAGCTATACATGTGACATGATGTGTGTTTGCTTGCTAGCTTCAAAGCTCAAATGATAGCTAGGGTTTAAAACTGGATTTGGCTCTCGGAGCAAAGAACAAGCTAACTAACATAGATTAGGTAACTAACTAATGCAAGCTATATAAGATTTCTGACTTTGTTGGCTAGCTTAAATAAACCATGGAACATTCTTTGCCAGTGAATTAGCAAAACTCTTTACCAAACTATGATTATATCGGAATAATAAAAAGGTGATTATATTTGAATGATCACATAATGTATAACCATGTGTGTTGAATATTGTGAAATATTATGTAACTTATCATACATGCCTGTTAGTCACATTAGTGTATTCTAATTGATGCCCTTTCGCTTTCTATTTTCAGATTGTATTGTGAACATTGCGACGATGACGGAGTACAAATTGGTGGTGGTTGGTGCTGGTGGTGTGGGCAAGAGTGCGCTCACAATTCAACTGATCCAGAACCACTTTGTTGATGAGTATGACCCTACTATAGAAGTAAGACTCAACCCAACTGCAGTGTTTTTTCAATAATAATGTCTGTCTTGCAGATGTAATAATGTAATGTCTAGGAAACATTTGGTACGTGTAGTCCATTAAATGTTCTGTTTTCCTTTCTCAGGACTCCTACAGAAAACAGGTGGTGATTGATGGCGAGACGTGTCTGCTGGACATTCTGGACACCGCTGGTCAGGAGGAGTACAGCGCCATGAGGGACCAATACATGAGGACAGGAGAGGGATTCCTCTGTGTCTTCGCCATCAACAACACTAAGTCCTTTGAGGACATCCACCAGTACAGGTTAGTGTATACCACGCTTTATTTACTCAACATCAGACTTTTACTTCCTAGCTTGATTTGGCTGATCTACTTCACAGGGAACAGATCAAAAGGGTAAAAGATTCAGATGATGTGCCCATGGTGCTTGTGGGTAATAAATGTGACCTACCAGCTCGTACAGTGGACACAAGACAAGCCCAGGAACTGGCTCGCAGTTATGGCATCCCTTATATTGAAACATCTGCCAAGACAAGACAGGTCGGGAACATTTCTGAAGTGATTATACTGTACATACAGTGTTTCAGCATGACCACACAACTTTGACACAGTATATATATATATATAATTAACTTTGAAGAAAGATGTTTATTCGGCACCAGAAAATTGTGTAAGACCGTCAACAACATCATACCTTTTTAGGATGTGTTAATGTACCATATACTGGTTTACTGTGCAGGGAGTGGAGGACGCGTTCTACACACTGGTGCGTGAAATCAGGCAGCACAAGCTCAGAAAGCTGAATCCACCAGACGACAACGGCCAAGACTGCATGAACTGCCGCTGTGTCGTGTCATGACCAAGTAAGTGCCCTTAAATTTACAGTTGCACTGTGAATGACGTCCACTGCGAATACAGTTACATTTCATCACTGTGTGTATATATATTAGGAGATCATTAGCAGTATATTGGTAAATAACTGTAAATTAGTTATAGCATTAATGGTTTGTTGATCAGTACTGGTATAGGCAGCATTATTAAAATGGAAGGATTGTTTGGTTATGAAATAAATAAATGTGAAATAAGTGTGAATGCTTAGCTGTAGTATATTACGGGCCATTACTTTATTGTTTTTTCCAAGTTCTCACTGGCCAAATGAAATGAGGCTGTAGCTCTTGTGTTTTGCACTTTGTGCTCTGGTGCAGCTGTAGATAGAGGGATAGATAAACAGATGGACAGATGATTTTTTGTTTTTCATAAAGAATGATAGTGTGTGCTTATTTGAACTGTTCTTTAGGTATGTCAATAATTTTTTTTAATCGTTTGAGTGTAAAATTCCTTTGAATCCGTGCATGTATGCACGTGTGTGTGTGTGTGTGTGTGTGTGTGTAAAACAATTTGCCTAAAGCAGTTAATGACGAGGTATCCATGTTCTCATTTCTCAGGTTGCTTGTATAAAATGGAAGAGACTTTTGGAGCGGCTGTACCGCTCCAACACTGCGATGCCTCCACAGGTGTTAGAGGTTTTTACAGACTGTATAAAAGGAAACCCTTAACATTGGCACAAGTGGATTGACTCTCCACATTCGTTTGCTGAGGGACATCTCTGACTCTGGCCTCCACTGGCGAAAATTTACCTCAAAGACTAGTCTCAACACTGGGTTTGCTTGGGTTGTGTTAAGGACTGCCACACTAAAATATGTTATCCCTAATAAAACACTATCTACTCTGAACTGGAAACAATAACCTTGCCTATCACCTCATCAGCTTTGGACTTTTGACCAACATACAGGAGGAATGTAGAATTATTATTGTACTTTGATTTGTGAACATAATGCTTAGATTAGCAAATGTAATGTGGGGGGAAAAATTACAACTTGTATGCCATTTCTGGAGAAGGGCCTAACTCGATATAATGTACATAATTACTGACCTCTTTCAGCAAAATACTTCACTGTTCCAGTGCAATAGTTCATAGTGTTGATCAAGGTACAGTGATAAGGGAACACACTGCTTGGACATCATTGATTTGCACATGGCATAAGACTGTATTTTAATTGTGAGGCCACATTTCATAAGTGATCCTCTTTTTCCTCTTTTATCTGTTGGTCTCTATTTAAATAACAATGAAAATGTAGGATTCTAACACCAAACATTTGACAAGTTTTGTCTGCTTTGTGTTCATTTGTGCTTTTCTGGAGCATTAATACATGGTGCCTGTAGGTTATTTTATTTCACAGAGGGCAGACTCTAACTGAATTGCACATACTGCAACCTTCAAAGCCTAAAGCACTTATATTTCTGCCCATCACTGTGCTTTATTGCTGCTCAGGGCACAGGGTTCAGACAGTGTGGTTTGGTTTGGAGTCTCTTGTCTTATTGTGAATGGTTTGACTTCTGATGGTTATGTTCCTTCTACTTATATGAGTGTTTAGAAAGGAAAATGAAGTGCTGATGTTACCAATTCAAGTGCTGAAACATTAAAATCAGTGGTCTTTTAGGGATTACTGTGATATTGCATTGTGTTATAATATCTTTTTATTTTAATCTCGATGTACATTGAAGTGAGAGCCAACTGCTTAGTAAGATGTAAAGTTAATTGATAAATTCACTAGCAACAAAAGTGCAGTAATGAGTAACGGCTACTCTATTCAATCCTGAATGTTTTCCTTTCTTTTCTGTCGAATTAATAGGTGATGAAAGTTATAACACTGCTGAAATATTAGATATTATGGTTCACGTCCTAGTTGGATTGGTTTTAAACTTTAAACATTTTCCCCATAAGGTAATAATAATGATTTAATGGTTTCTGGACTTCACTCGTTCTTGAGTTGTTCTATCTTAATGAAATATCTCCCCATTCTACTGAACTAGGAGGTAAAAAAAAAAAAAAAGTTATATATGAGTGCTTTGTTTCCTTGCAGACCTGAAGTGCAGAATCTAGGCAGTTAGGTTCCAAAAATGTGAATAACAGAAGTCCTGTAGGTCCATTGAAACAATATTAAACTGCAGTTTATTACCACAAAGACATCCAGACTTCTGTATGAAACATTTGAACCCTATTAGAAAACCATCAGATGTGTCTATAATCAGTCAGGGGATACTCAACTGTAGTATTTACCTTACACTTACTAAATATTACAAACCACCAGAAACTCAGTGGCCTGTAATGGTTTCCAAGATTTTTCCAACATTGAAATTATGTTAACATAAAATAATTTCATTGCTACAAATGCTAATATCTGCTATTTCAACAACCGGTGGCTTTTACAGTGCTACAAGAAAAATCTCTCCAAAATGTAGCAATATAATGAGCTGTGTCTGGACCATTTCATGACATTGGATAGTTATCTGGTTAGTAAGTTCAAGAAGTCACACAGTTATGCTGAAATGCACATATATTTGATATGACTGACCATTAGTTGTGTATTGTGAATATTTTCTCTTTAAATACTTCAATAATCATTCCAGTGGTGCAGAGTCAGTTTACTTGATACCAATTCTGTTGAATGGAACACAATTGCTAAATCTTAAATGATTCATATTGTAACCATTTTTACACTCTTATTGCAGTGGGGTATGGGAAGCATAACATGGAGGTCTGTGAGGTTTTTTTTTTTAGTGGTGTCACAACCCATTATTATCGAAGTTATTATATTTATCATGTAGGTGTTATAGTTATTAGCTGAATTGATCAGTCACTTGAATTTCCAGTTGAATGAGTTTAATTCAAACCCTAATAACTCAAAAACAACTATGAATACTACTGTATACCATAAATAGTATAGTACTATACTATAAATAGTAAAAAATAAATATAATACTGTAAATAATGTGTTCAGGAATAAAAAGCTGTATGGTGGAGTTGCTGGAATTTATTTTACAGTTCAGAGTCCCTATCTCCAAAAAGTTGAGAATTTCTGCTTTATTGTTATTAAGTAAAGACAAGATAGTTGGGACTGTGAGCTTGAAAAGAGCTTTTTTTTTTCATTTATTAATTTTTTGGCAGACACTAAACACTTTTCTGGGTCATGGTATTAATGATCATATTTAGTTGTAAGTTAAATTATTTACTGTCATTACATATTTGCGGAATGATTTATGTGGAATATTTATGGACCTCTACAATTCCTATTCAAACAGCACCATTTTTGTTATGTCTAAATGATTTGTGCATTGGGTCTAAACATCTAAGTAGCTCTTGATCTCGAAGAGGTCTGCTGCTAGTTGGTTAATTTTATTGACTCAAAGCAAATTTGTTCTCAAAAAGCGTGTGCTGTCTCCACAAACAAACTTTCAACACAAAAATGTATACATTTAGAAGACGTAATGAACTGTTTATGTACAATTTATATTCAGTTTAGTTTAAATTATCTTTAAACGATATCAATAATAACAAACACTGTACATTTTTTCTCATTTGTTGAAGACATAAAGGTGTGAAATAATCCAGAGGCATATTATTTATTTAGTTATTTACTTACTTATCTACTTGTCTATTTTTCTTAGACTATAATGAGGAACCATTCACAGTATAACTACATGTTTCTACCACAAGCACTGACTATAGGTTATACTATAAGTTTTTGCAGTGGAAACCTGTCTTGTTGATCATTAGTCATCTGACTGGAGATAACACAGGACTTCCTCATTGAGAGACTCAGTGAGTGAGAGTCAGTGAGCATGTGCAGTGTCATAGAGAAAGTAAAACTGAATGGTGACTTGTTTTATCGGGTTGGAAATGAAGTAAATGTAAAAGAATTCTGTATTCTGTTTATTAAAATCATGGCTGTAAACAAAAATGCTCTTCAGAAAATGCTGGCTAAGGTATTTAACGTCGTGTTTGTGAAACTCTTTCGAAGTGTGTTCCTGTTTTTATTTTCCATTTGTTAAAACTGATAGGTTTCTTTTTCTTGTTTAGAGTTATAAATACAGAGACCTGACCATTAGGGATGTCACTAATGTGACAAATCAGTACAAGGACCTGAAGACTGTGATGGACATTTATGGTAAGTTTAAGATACTGATTAGTAGTTTTAAGTAAAATTAGGCTAGTTATGGCGGTGAGAAACTATGTAAACTATGAGACAGGTTATATTTAACCCTTGTGTGTCATTAAAAAAGTTACACATATAGTAGGTCCATAGAGGACAAAAATGTCCATGTCCAAAAACTGTCATAGAAATATTCTATATTAATTTTATGTTCCACTTTTACTGATGTTGGTTTCTTTTACCAGCATCAGTTCTAATCATAATTACCAAACATTCATTTATTTTCAGAATTGTAATCCTTTAAATGCTGGTTTGTTTACATAATGCCACAGATGTTATTTTATGAAAAAAATATATATAAATGCCAAGCAGAATTATTTTTTCATTATTGCAGACTTTGATATGTCAATGATTAACAACAACATTAATTTTGATGCATTCATATTTTCATGCAGTGTCAGATTTAAAAAAAACAAACAAAGAAACAAACAAAAACTTACCACTCAGGTCCATAAAGGACAAAAAAGTCCATGTCAAAAAAACTGTCATATTAATATATTAATATTTATTTCCACTTTCACTGACTTAGATTTTTTACCAGCATCAGTTCTGATCATAATTACCAAACATTCATTCATTTTCAGAATTTTAACCCTTTAAACACCGGTTTCTTAACATAATGCAAAATCTCCAAAGCTAAGTATCCTTCTTTGACCCGTATACATGGGGTGGGATTTGTGATTTCCAGTACAATATAATTTCTTTCTTTCAAACTGTTCTCACACAAAATTTTCAGTACACACATACAATTCTGATTTCCATACATACACACACACATAATTATACTGTAGCTGCATTATTTATATATATATATATATATATATATATATATATATATATATATACACACACACACACTGTGCATGTCAAATTATGTCATTATTTAATACACTATTAAACTACATTGTATTTTAAAACCGATTTTTTTTCTAGAAAAAAAAGACTTTTCTAGAAGATCTGCATTTAATTCATGAGTGAAATGATATTCCAGCAAACTTTTCTGTTAGTCTTCCTCTGAACAGTGACTTCAGTGTGAAATAAATGCTATAAATGTAAATATAATTTTTTGTAAATCATCAAAAGACAAAATTTTTGCTTTTAAGTAAGCATATTTGTGCATGTTTAATTAGCCAAAGCCTCATTTGCATAAATAAATTGACATGTTTTTTTAAAACGTTACAAAAAATAGAAATAGAAAAATCCTTTGGCAAAGGTTGATTCACCTATAGTGACATGCCTTAAAAGAATTTACAGCATTAGGTAAAAGCAGATGTACAGTATATATTTATTTTTGGTTGTGGCTGATTTCTTTTCTGTCTTACAACACAACTTTTCAGTGTTCAACGATGGCAACAACAGAGAGTTACTGAGTCTTACAGGAACTGTACCAGTGAACTTTAAAGGTGAGGAAAACAAGAACATACACATGACCTGATGGTTACATGAACTCCTACAGTCATTTAATAAATCATTGTCATGTTAAATGAACACGTAGAGGTCTGTGTCCATTTAAGCCCATATATATATCCATTTAAAAGTGGCTGATTTTGATGCGAGTGTACAATGCATAACTAGTTGGATTTGATTTATTTTACAATCCAATTCACTGGCACATTTTATATGTGAATGTGTATGATGTGTACTGGCTTGCATGCGAACATACAGCATATCTTGTCTTAACGCGCACTGTCATCACATTACTGAGAGCTTGAAAATGGAATAAGTGGGTTCTATGCAACTATGGAAAGTCACGGGTTCTGTTGGTGAATGTTTGGCTTGGCACTTTTTCTTCACTTTTGCTTGTTTTTTTTATGTTTTAGGAACTGTATACAACATTCCCATTTGCCTGTGGCTGCTAGACACCTATCCATACAATCCTCCCATCTGCTTTGTCAAGCCCACTAGTGCCATGATGATCAATACAGGGAAACATGTCGATGCCAATGGAAAAATCTACCTCCCGTATTTGCATGAATGGAAACATGTAAGTTGGTTAATTTTACACACAGGAAAGTTTTTTTTGTAACTTTCTTTCATGCTTTACCAAGGTGATATGATTCCATTGTCATTTTAAAGGATCCACTTTTCATGCAGGAGTTAATTATCTTTTTTTATTTTATTTTTTTGTTGTTTTTCTGTTGGTTTAGCCGGAGTCAGATTTGTTTGGGCTGATCCAGGTGATGATTGTGGTTTTTGGAGAAGAGCCACCAGTTTTTGCCAGGCCCACCACACAGACCGCTTATCCAGGATTCCAAGCTGCTGGTCCACCTAACGGTATGTTGAGATTTTTACTGTTGATTTGAAGCAGGTTAGGCTCATACAGGCAGTTTAAACTCTCTTTTAAAATTCTGTTGTTTGCTTTTTTTCATTTTCCTTTATTTTATAAGCACGGCAGTGTTTTCTGATCTAATTTGTGTATTGCAATAGATTTCTGGACATGTGACTGTTTGAGTTTTTTTCTCCCCTTTAACATGTTACTTACTATTAGAGGGCCAAGCACCCTATTGTTATTATACCTTTTCTTATTAGGGGACCAAAGACTGAAGGTGCATAGGCACCCTATTCTTACCTTCTTCTGGCTAGGCAGCCCATAGTACCATCTGGTAAAAAGCACACTGATTGGGGAGGGTCTAAGCTGCATTCTGACCAAATCTGGGCCAAGTGCTGCCAATACCGCTACGATCAGGTCAAATTTGGGCCTAAATTGGAAGTATGTTTATGGTCATAACTTTGGAACCATGTCAAAATCCAGGCATCCCTGGATTCCCTGGGTTGAGACAAGTTCAATGCACCCTATGGTCGTTAGTCAAAGAAATATATTTTTTCGCTACTCCTACTAATTTGTCTAATCATCACCAAATTTGGCACACGTCATCTTCAGAGTAAAATAAATATTGAATACTCTTATATGTTGAATGTTGAATATAAATTGTTTGTACAAAAGTAACAATGGCATGCTTAAAAATTATTACATCTAACTGCCATTTCTGCTACCCCTTCTCTAAATTTTGTCCAGTCTTCACCAAATTTGGCTCACATCATCCTGAGACCTATCTGAACAAACTTATAAAAAAAGGAATATTGATATTCAAAACTGCTCTCCTGTAAGGGACTGGCAAATGCGTGAAGCTACAAATCATTCTTGAATCTCTTTGCCTGTAGCTATGGCTCTGCTTTCCGATGATTGCAATTGTGTAACTCACCGAGTTTGGGTGCTTGGCCCCAGGAAATGTTAATTATTATTATTATTGTTATTATTATTATTGTTGTTGATGATGATTTTGTTGCTGTTATTATTTATTATTATTTTGTTAAATACCAGCCCCTTCTGAAATTAATTTGGAACTTTTAGAATTTCAATGAAGAACCAACATCATTGTAAATGTCAAGTTAATAAAATCTGGTACTTTATGAGTTTGTTACTTTATATGTCCATAATATGTCAGTTAAATTAAGTGAAAAACTAACATCTACCCCTGAAAAAAATAGCAAGCTGTTTTTTTGTGTGTGTGTGTTTTTTTTTCTTCTAATAAATCAACACAGCAGCCAGCTGAACAATACAATATTTAGATTAGCAGAAACTGTTAATAAAATTGTCATGTATGTGGACAGTGGTAGCAGTGACTAGTCAATTTCACATGCGGGAATTCACGTGTTTTTAACTGCTAGCAGCTGCTAATTTCATACTGTTTACTAACCTAAATCTCTATAAGACAGCTAAAACTGCGCTAGCTTAAATTCACCCACCTCTTTCAACGATCAATTGATGCTGCAGAAATATTAACAGTGACTGTTAAAAATGAAAAGTGGTTAGGCAAAACTTTAGAAGACTCTTGGAATACTATGAGTAGCCCCCCCCCCCCCCAACTGACAAGGTGACCACACTGATCTGACAAAATATGACAAACATGTCTGTTTGCGTTGGTCGGCGTCTCTCGGTGCAGTGTGAACTAGGTTTAAGAAGCATTCTATTGCCCATATACTGACACTCTTTATGTACTCGCAGTTTACATCGCTCAAAACAGCTCCGATATCCAGGTTAAAAAGACATCGGGGCTTCAGGAGACAGAACCGAAGTTTCAGCCAAAAGAGGGACATGAGAACCACAAGTACACAGTGGCAGAGGTCAAAAAGCTTGGTCCAGGACAAACTGTAAGGACAAAACACATATTTGTGAGAGTTGAAAAGCAACATGTGTAATTCAGAGTTCATGTTGTTTTGGAAGTTGCCATGGTGCTGTGTAGACATAATTTTATTTATTTATTTATTTATTAATTATTGTAACATATATGCCTGCTTCAGGTGGAAGTTGTGAATCTGAAAGTCGCCCATGTCAAGCCCACTGTTGCTGTCTTTGTCAGAGGTGTGGAGATGGACCTGTGCAAGGTGTATGGGAGCGATCAGACTGGGAGCATAATGGTTAATCTATGGAATGATGCAATTTTCTCAGTCAAAGCTGGATGCAGCTACTGCCTGACCAATCTAGAAACAAGGAAGAAGAATGGTAAAGTGTTGGTGACCACCACAAAAAACACGGTCATTACTCAGATTACTGATATGAGAGTGGTGCACGCAGATTATAGGGATGAAAAGTCAGATGAGGAGGGTTCGTTGGTTATCATTGACACACATGTTAAGGGCATAAAAATTGTGCAAACGTGGATGTGTGCTATTTGCAATAAGCCACAGGCGACTTTCGATAGGATGTCCACCATTCACAGATGTGAACATTGCAAAATGATGCAAAAGACATCAGTATTCAGGTGTGCCAGCAGAGGCAATCTGTGCCTTGGAGATGGTAGTAAAGCATCCATCTCAAACACTGTTCTGTCCACTTACCTTAAAAGGGAGAACATAATGCATCTGAGTCTGGATGCAGAAAAAATAGAAGAGCATTTTTTAGTTGTGGAGCAGTTTCAAATTACAATGGCAGATCAGTGTGTTGTTGTGGATTTAAAGCCTTTAGGCTCTCCTTCTTGCAGTGGTGCTGGGGATCTACACAGTGCTGAAGATCCTGTGTCTCAGTCAGTGTAAGTAACGCCACTAGACCAAGTTCCACTTCCTGGTCGAGATCAGACGAATTGGTGGATAAAAGTGTATCAGGTGGTGGTGACGGATCTGTTTGATGATGTGTAGTTTTCACAAGTGTTTGTAATCTGTGGTTATGTTGGTCATTGTTGTAGTTTTGCCTATCATTTTGTTCATATTGTATATTTGTTCAGTTTTCTCTTCTCCCTTTACTAATGTTTTTTCTTTCTTTCTTTTTTACACTGTTAAAACATTTTAAGCTACCTGTATGATTTCTAACCAGTCTTGAACTTTTTTTCCATCTTATGCAAATAAAAATGCAACTTTAGATTAATCACTGTCACATATGTGTTGTTTTTTATGTAATATGTTGCATAACTAGAATGGCAAATGAATGCAGTAGACATTTTGTCATTCATGAGTTTTCTTTTTTAAAAAAAAAAAAATACTGTTTTCAAGTAGTTTTAAAGAAGGGTGCATGTTTATGTAATTTTCAAATGCTGGTTTAAAAATAAGTTTCAGACAATAATAATGCCATTCCAGGAGGCTTAATGCAATGTAAAATAGCACTTTTTTTAAAGAGATTTAATTTTCATTAATCTTGTCAATTGGCAAAGGCAAGCATGGGTTACTGCGATCAAGTCCAGTTTCAACACTGGATGGGACCTGAATCACGTGACATACGCATCAACAGTGTGATGGTCAGGAGCAGAACCGAGAGAAAGAATAAATAAATAAAAAGTCATTAAAATATATTAAATCATTCACAGACACTAATATTAGTCCCAATTGAGTTCCACATCTCCACATCAACATCATAAAAGTTCTTATTGCTTTTAAGTTTCTGACTCTGCAGTAGACTCAAAATAACATTTAAGCTCACATTTGAAGACCAAAAAGAAAGGTTTGCACTTTGAGACTTTACATTTATGAATATGGTACTTTGCTAATATATGAGATTTAACATTTATAATTATAAATATAAGATTTATGAAGAAAAAGGTACCATTTCTTCTTTCATATTCCAGATAAACAAAAATAACATTTCTATAAGTAAAACCAAAATTGGGGTTCACATAACCCTGAATGAATTCAAGAATATCATACCAGAATTTAGCAGTGTGGGTACAGCACCATAACAAATGGAAGTAAACCAGTAAATTTCTGGTTTGTCTCACTCTATTTTTTTTTTTATATGCACAACTTTATGTTTTGAATTTCTACACTCAAGATTTAAATAATTTTTCATATAATATTTATATAATATTGAATATATAGTTTAATATACCCTCTTATAACCAAGTTGTAACAATAAGCAGGACCCATTTAAAGTGTTGACAAATTAGTTTTTTTGCTTGAGCAAAGAAGATGGTTTGCCAAAAGCACTCGATAACAAATAAGAGACACGACTTTATACACAGACTCTCTTCATATGAGTCATTTATTTTTCATTTGTTGATAGGTTTTGATTGATACCCTTGCAACATGGTACATTATGTAATATAATATATGTAAATAAGGGTAACTTTACCAGTTGTTCATAGACAGAAAGTGTTGTACCAGTTTGAATTATTATAAAGACAACCAGTAAAGATACTGCACGTGAACATCTATTTTCCTCTCGCAGTTGTAGTTTACCACATGCATCTTTCTGTGCACTCAAAATATGTTCTTCAATGTGCAGAAATCTGACACAAAAATAACACCATACGTTTCATACAGGAAGTGTACTTACAATAAACAGTAGATTTTCAAACAATCAACCATACATTCAAAAGTAATTGGATTAAGAACTTGTATTTCTATTAGTGACTTACCCTGGTTCTGGACCTAATCTGGTGACCTTAAATTATTATTGTCTTGTCATTTTAAATGTTGTAAACTACATATCAACTTCTCAGATTTTCATAAACAATCTCTTGATTCCTGTAAGATTGCATGCAAACGTAATTTTAATATTACATATATATATATATATATAAAAGCAAAAATAAGCAAAGGGATTTTCTACCTTTGATGATGTTATTACTTTGAAAGGTGCAACGATTTCCATAATAGACTTCTTTATTAAGGTTGCCAAAAGTATCCTGTCAGTTTAAAATCTTAAATTAGAGCACACCTATGTTATGTTATTTTGTCTAATCACATTCTTATACATTCAGTTAATGGTGTTAATATTCTAGACAAGAAATGTAATAATCTGTTCATTAGATATGCTCTTATTTCAGATCAAGTGAATTTAACTAGAGTGCACTCTAAATGGAGTATTTGTTATCCAAACTCTAATATAAGTAATTTATGGTGTTCTCCTCACAAACTTCTTATCCCAAATAAAATTACCCTTGCAATAATTTCTTAAGCAGATACTTTGAGCGTGAATCTCCTTTGTGCTCCTTTTGTAAAATTGAAGTAGAAACAGTTTTGCATTTGTATTATCATGGTCTCTACTCTAAATCTTTTTGGATTCCATATTATTATTTTTTTATGTTTTAACAAATTGGTACAGATTACAGGAACTATGATTTTTCTTTCAGATATTCATTCAAATGATGTTATTTTTACTATACTTTATTATTACTTTGTCTTCTGGGTAAATATCATCTTCACAAAGACAGAGCAATACATTCTAATTATAAAATGTTTTGTGCTGATGTAAAATACATTTTGCCTCATTTGAGAATATGTATAAACCTCTGAACAACAAAGCATCTAAAACATATAATATTCTTAAGACTGTCATAATAATAAAAATGTGTTCAGGTATTGCTAATTAATGTTTTGTGTTGAACTGTTTTATGTATCTTATGTGCCTTATGTCCCTATTGTTGTTGTACATTGTAAATGGTTAACACTTTATACAACAACAACAACAACAACAACAATAATAATAATAATAATAATAATAATAATAATAATAATAATAATAAGGCTCGCCTTTGTTGATCATTAGTCAGCTGACCGGAAATAACGCAGGACTTCCGCGTTGAGTCTCGCTGGATGTCAGTGAGCATGCGCGACGTCATAGCGGAAGTAAACTAAACTGGTTATCACCATAAAATTGGTGACTTGTTTCGTCGGCTTAGAAGTTGAAATACATTAATTATCTGTTTATTCAAATTATGGCTGTAAACGAAAATGCTCTTCGGAAAATGCTGGCTAAGGTATTTAACGTCGTGTTCGTGAAACTCTTTCGAAGTGTGTTCCTGTTTTTATTTTCCATTTGTTAAAACTGAAAGGTTTCTTTTTCTTGTTTAGAGTTATAAATACAGAGACCTGGCCATTAGGGATGTCACTAATGTGACAAATCAGTACAAGGACCTGAAGACTGTGATGGACATTTATGGTAAGTTTAAGATTCTGATTAGTAGTTTTAAGTAAAATTGGTGTATAGCGTTGAGAATGTAAACAACGATGACATCAGTTAAGGCAAGACACTACAAGTCAGGGGTTTATTTTATTTTATTTTATTTTTTACATTTGATAAACTGCATATGTAACACGTCTTCTCTTAAACTATCAAAACTCAATAGAAAAAAATGTTTATTTCACGGTTTATGTCCACTCACGGCTTATTATCTGAAACTTGGCAATATTGATTAAGAATTTAAGCTCCGCCCACTCGCGCTATTCACATCATATATCCCTGCCTATATATATAAATAATTTGCAGCATGCGGTAAAACCAGATGTATACAACATGTTTATATGTAATATATTTCTTTTGGTTGTGACTGATTTCTTAACTTTTCTGTCTTACAACACAACTTTTCACAGTGTTCAACGATGGCAACAACAGAGAGTTACTGAGTCTTACAGGAACTGTACCAGTGAACTTTAAAGGTGAGGAAAACAAGAACGTACACATGGCCTGATGGTTACATCAGCTCCTACAGTCATTTAATAAATCATTGTCATGTTAAATGAACACGTACTGGATGTAATTAAGTGTAATTTGTGTCCATTTAAAACCGTATACAGTATACCCAACAGCGTCTGATTTTGATAAGCAGGTACAATGCATCAGGGCACTATTGCTAACGGGCTTACGCCACACACTAACTTATCTATCTATCTATGCATTTATTAATTTATTAATTTGCTTTGGAGATCTTGATAGATTTGTTGTGTGTACATGGACTTTTAAGGATGTACCAGTCTGATCCTGAGTATCAGTATCAGGGCCAATACTGGATCATTAACTAGTTGGATTTGATTTGTTTTACAATCCAATTCACTGACACATTTTATGTATGAATGTGTGTGATATGTACTGACTTGCATGTGATCATACAGCATATGTTGTGCATCCCAGTCAGTTTAATCACCGTTCTAAATTAATGCGTTGGGTATAAACGGTTGTAACCATAGTAACATACAGTTGCAGTTGCATACAGTAGTTAAACTCTGGTTATTCTCTCTCTCTCACTCTCTCTCTCTCTCTCGCTGTAATAGCTACTTATTATAATTCCTTCAAATAAATGTAATCCTATTTCACTGCAACTTTATCTCTGTGTTCGATTTACAGCTGGCAGAATTCTAGTTCGAATGACCTGTATATAAAACAAGAAATGATAATAAACCATTATTTTTATCCTTTCAGTCAAATTTTGCACTGCAAACATCAACGACAGTTTTAACTTGTCAATGCTGGCAAGTGACTGTGGTATAAACAGAATAATCCATGGCTAGGTGTCCGTTACACAATCTTAATGCACATCTAGAAGGAGAAGAAGAAGCCTTTATTTGTCACATATGCATCACTGTGCTGTAATATATATCAAAGATTGTTTGGGTCAGAGTACAGGGTCAGCCATGATAAGGCAGAGAGGGTTAAGTGCTTTCCTCAAGGGCCCAACAGTGGAAGCCTGGCTGAATGCCTGACCTTCTGATCAGTAACCCAGACCCTTAACCATTGAGCCACCACTAGCTGTGGATTATCCATTACTTAAAGCGTTCTTTCATCACAATACTAAAAGATCTGGTAGAGTATTGAAAATGGAAAAAGTGGTTTCTATGCAACTATGGAAAGTCACGGGTTCTGTTGTAGTCGTTGGTGAATGTTTGGCTTGGCACTTTTTCTTCACCTTTGCTTGTTTTCATTTTTTAGGAACTGTATACAACATTCCCATTTGCCTTTGGCTGCTAGACACCTATCCATACAATCCTCCCATCTGCTTTGTCAAGCCCACCAGTGCCATGATGATCAAAACAGGGAAACATGTCGATGCCAATGGAAAAATCTACCTCCCGTATTTGCATGAATGGAAACATGTAAGTTGGTTAATTTTACACATAGGCAATTTTTTTGTAACTCTCTTTCATGCTTTACCAAGGTGATATGATTCCATTGTCATTTGTCAGGATCCACTTTTCATGCATAATATTTCAAAAAAAAATTTTGTTTTTCTGTTGGTTTAGCCGGAGTCAGATTTGTTTGGGCTTATCCAGGTGATGATTGTGGTTTTTGGAGAAGAGCCACCAGTTTTTGCCAGGCCCACCACACAGACCGCTTATCCAGGATTCCAAGCTGCTGGTCCACCTAACGGTGTGTTGAGATTTTTACTGAACATCATATTATTATTATTATTACTATTGTTATCAGGGGTTTTTTCAGCATTTGGTGTTTTGCACTTTTGGTCATCAAAAATTTGTGACGCAGATTAGTGCTTCTTAAGTGTTTTTTTTTCACTGAAAAAGTCATCTAACTGTTGTGTTGTTCGGATATTTTTATTTTTCTTGTAGCTTCCTACCTGCCAAACACACCAAGCACTCCATTTGGCCAGAGTTACTCTCCTAACCCAGGGTAAAAAAAACTCTTTAAAGTTTGTTTCTTGTGCTCATATGATTGAATGGTCTACAACCTTCTTCTTAATGTTTCTTTTAGAGGGTTTCAAGGTTATCCCTACCCTGCTGCCACTTCTGCATACCCAGCCACATCTGGAACACCACACTATACTCCCACCACAGCTGGAGGTAAGTTATACAAACCCTGAGCGTACTTTTACTTTTGCATGCCGTCCAACCTTCAGAAATGACAGCTGGCAAAATGAACTTGTTTACATGTCCCAGGTCCCAGTCGTGATGCCACCATTGGTGAGGACACGATCCGAGCATCTCTGGTGTCTGCAGTGAGCGATAAGCTGCGCTGGCGGATGAAGGAGGAGATGGACCGATCTCAGGCTGAACTGGATGCTCTCAAGAGGACCGAGGAGGACCTGAAAAAGGGACACCAGAAGCTGGAGGAAATGGTGTCCAAACTGGACCAAGAGATAGTATGTCCTTTTCTGTAGCGCGCATATATATATATATATATATATATATATATATATAAAATAGGCACACCTGAATATCAGCCAAGCATGTGACAGCAGCACAATGCTAATGCATAAAGTCATGCAGACACAGATTCAGTTAATGTTCACATTCTCAGAGTCAATGCATTCTCACTCAGTGACGTTGACCATGGCATGTTTGTATGATGGGCTGGTTTGAGTGTTTAAGAAACTGCTGATCTGAGATTTCTACACACAACAGTGTCTATAGTTTACACAGAACGGTGTAAAAAAACAAAAAACATCCACTTAGAGGCAGTTCTGCAGACAAAAATGACTTGTTGATGAGCGAGGTCTGAAGAGAATGGCTAGAGTGGTTCTAGCTGACAGAAAGGCTAATGTAACTCAGATCAGCACTTTTCTGGTGAGCAGAAAACTATTCCAGAATGAAACTATTCCAGAACTATTCCAAAACAAGACATCAAATCTTCAGATGGATGGGCTACAAGAGCAAAGACCACATCAGGCTCCAGTCCTGTCAGCTACGTACAGGAATTTGATGCTACACTGGGCACAGACTTACTGAAACTGGATGGTTGAAACAACTGTCGCCTAGTCTTTTTCCAAACTTCAACTGCTCAGTTTTGGTGAGCCTGTATTTGCATGATTTTATTCATTGTGCTGCTGCCACATAATCGGGTAATTGCATGAATGTACAGGGGTACAGGCATTTCTATAAAGCTGTAAAATGAATGGTTGTAGACATAATGCAGCTCTATTGCTAGATTATTTTCTCTATAATGGTTTAGGATTTATACTCTTGTGATCTAGCTGTATTGGAGAATAGTCTTATTTCCTCTTACTTGTCCAGGCTGATGTGGACAGAAACGTAGAACTGCTGAAGAAGAAGGATGAGGAGCTCACAGCTGCTCTGGACAAAATGGAGCAGCAATCAGAGAATAGTGATATCGATGAACTCCTCGTACCCACAGCGCCGCTGTACCGCCAAATTCTGAACCTGTATGCTGAAGAGAACGCTATCGAAGACACTATCTTCTACCTGGGTGAGGCTCTACGCAGAGACATCATCGACTTGGACGTCTTCCTCAAGGTCAGTCCTTCTGCTGTCATCTCTCCTTTTCATGTTTCTTTATGTTGATACTCTTTGCAGAGGTCAGGCTTTTGGTTGAAGTCCAGTAGTGTTAGTCTAGTAGTTACTTTGAAGATTGTGGAACATCCACAAGACAAGTTAGTTCCTTTTATTACTTATTTTATAGTCGTTCCTTCACCTCACCACCCTCTCTTTTTTTTCCTCTGCAAAGTCCTGAAGACTCCCATGAGCAAAAAGTTACTGACTGGAGACTCCTTCCATGAATCTCCTTACAATAAGCTTTGCCAAAGCAACCATTAGACATTTTCCTTTGTTCAGTAACATCACATTTTTTAATCAATTCATTATTAGGTTTAGATTATGTGGAACATACGAGTTCCTGTGAATGAGCTATTACTGTGTAGAAACTATAACGATATTAGAACAAGTACCTTAAGTAAACCTGCGATTTGCATTGTAGCCAGAATTCCCATTAGAGCTGCTGTTATAAAAAATAAATAAATGAATCAACACCTTTTGACCAATCAGATTTGAGAATTCAGCAACATCATATTATAGTATTTATATTACAGTGTGGTTAAATTCTCAAATCTGATTGGATGTGCATTATTTTCATATAACCGCATGACTTGGACAGCAGTTCTGACTGTAACATGAATGATAGGTTTATATTAATGTGCTTTCTTCTAATATGTTATTGTTTCTATAGTAACAGCTCATTCACAGGGATAAAGAAAAACATTTTGTTCTTTAAGTTTTTTGTTAGGAGTCTTGGGCGTCAGAGCTTGGTAACAATCTAACTTCGGTTGCAAAGTTTGCAAGCACGGGAAAGTCTTCAGGACAGAGCTTCTTGGGAAAACGACAACGACTGATTATTGTTGATTTATCGTTAATAAATTGTTAAAATGTGCCAAGTGGATTTTTAATAAAGAAAACTTTGTAATCGTTGGCAAATTGCTGTAGTACAAGTGTAATAACACGCTCCAGACCATGCAGTTATATGAAAATAGTCCACTTCGGGGAGGTGACAGTAACTCCGCTTCACATCGGTCTGGATCACATGCGTGTGGATTATTTTCATATAACTGCACGTGTGGTGTGTGTTATTCTTTATATACAGTACTGTGCAAAAGTCTAAGGCACGTGCAAAGATGCCTTCAAAATAATTAAAATGAAATGTTTCTACATTATTTCTTTTGTGTGGTTTTATTTTAAGGAAATTAGCTGGTAAGTTTTCCTGAGCAGCCACAGTTCTTCTGGAGACTTTGACTGTCGCACTTGCTTCTTATTTTTGTAGCAAAACCCAACAGCCTTCATTATGTTTAGTTGTTTTAGTTTAGTTTTTTTTTTTAGTTTTTGTTTTTGTTTTTTGTCTGAAAAGTGGTCTCTTACATAATATTCTTCTTTCTTTACTGACATACAAACATTTAAGTTTGTGCTGGGAAACTAATGTTTGGAAATCTAAAATGTTTTTGTACTGACTCCTTAATATAGAAGTCATAAAATTAAAATGTACAGCAAAGTTTGAAGTAAACAAAAAAATAATAACAATAATAAAAACATCGGGTGCCTAAGATCTCTGCACAGCACTGTATGTCACCGCAATATGCAATCAAACAGACAGTTAAACCATAGCATGGGAGGTTTGTGGTTGGGGTACACCAAAGTCAATAAACACACCAGAGTCAATGTTATGCAATTAGATATCAAATTTGAGCTAAATTATTTAGTTTATTTTTATTTATTCGAGGAGGCCACAAATTATGATAATGATTAAAACAGTGAATTGTTCCACACTAATATTGATGGTCTCCTTTATTTCTGTTTTAAATCATTTGTCTTCGTTGTCCCCAGTGTGTACATATTCATCTTTTACAAATTGTTCAGGATAATATTAGAAGTGTGATTGTCTTGACTTACTGATAAACAATACAAAATAACTTACATATTAAGTGTGTGTGTATATGTATATATGTGTATATACAGTATCTCACAAAAGTGAGTATACCCCTCACATTTTTGTAAATATTTGATTATATCTTTTCATGTGACAACACTGAAGAAATGACACTTTGCTACAATGTAAAGTAGTGAGTGTACAGCTTGTGTAACAGTGTAAATTTGCTGTCCCCCCAAAATAACTCAATACACAGCCATTAATGTCTAAACCGCTGGCAACAAAAGTGAGTACACCCCTAAGTGAAAATGTGCAAATTGGGCCCAATTAGCCATTTTCCCTCCCCGGTGTCATGTGACTTGTTAGTGTTACAAGGTCTCAGGTGTGAATGGGGAGCAGGTGTATTAAATTTGGTGTCATCGCTCTCACACTCCCTCATACTGGTCACTGGAAGTTCAACATGGCACCTCATGGCAAAGAACTCTCTGAGGATCTGAAAAAAAGAATTGTTGCTCTACATAAAGATGGCCTAGGCTATAAGAAGATTGCCAAGACCCTGACACTGAGCTGCAGCACGGTGGCCAAGACCATACAGCGGTTTAACAGGGCAGGTTCCACTCAGAACAGGCCTCGCCATGGTCGACCAAAGAAGTTGAGTGCACGTGCTCAGCATCAAATCCAGAGGTTGTCTATGGGAAATAGATGTGAGAGTGCTGCCAGCATTGCTGCAGAGGTTGAAGGGGTGGGGGGTCAGCCTGTTAGTGCTCAGACCGTACGCCGCACACCGCATCAAATTGGTCTGCATGGCTGTCCTCATCTAAGATGATGCACAAGAAAGGATGCAAACAATTTGCTGAAGACAAGCAGACTAAGGACATTACTGGAACCATGTCCTGTGGCCTGATGAGACCAAGATAAACTTATTTGGTTCAGATGGTGTCAAGCGTGTGTGGGGCAACCAGGTGAGGAGTACAAAGACAAGTGTGTCTTGCCTACAGTCAAGCATGGTGGTGGGAGTGTCATGGTCTGGGGCTGCATGAGTGCTGCCGGCACTGGGGAGCTACAGTTCATTGAGGGAACCGTGAATGTTAACATGTACTGTGACATACTGAAGCAAAGCATGATCAGTATGCAGTATTCCAGCATGACAGCAACCCCAAACACACCTCCAAGACGACCACTGCCTTGCTAAAGAAGCTGAGGGTGAAGGTGATGGACTGGCCAAGCATGTCTCCAGACCTAAACCCTATTGAGCATCTGTGGGGCATCCTCACACAGAAGGTGGAGAAGCACAAGGTCTCTAACATCCACCAGCTCCGTGAAGTCGTCATGGAGGAGTGGAAGAGGACTCCAGTGGCAACCTGTGAAGCTCTGGTGAACTCCATGCCCAAGAGGGTTAAGGCAGTGCTGGAAAATAATGGTGGCCAAACAAAATATTGACACTTTAGGCCCAATTTGGACATTTTCACTTAGGGGTGTATTCACTTTTGTTGCCAGCAGTTTAGACATTAATGGCTGTGTGTTGAGTTATTTTGAGGGGACAGCAAATTTACACTGTTACACAAGCTGCACACTCACTACTTTACATTGTAGCAAAGTGTCATTTCTTCAGTGTTGTCACATGAAAAGATATAATCAAATATTTACAAAAATGTGGGGGGTGTACTCACTTTTGTGAGATACTGTGTGTGTGTGTGTGTGTGTGTGTGTATATATATATATATATATAAATATATAAATGTGTGTGTGTGTGTATATATCTGTGTGTGTATGTGTGTGCGTGTGTGTATGTGTGTGTGCTGTATTTATATTGTAGCATGTGAGACTTCTCTCACGGAAGCAGTTCCAGTTGCGTGCTTTGATGCAGAAAGCCAGAAAAACTGCAGGCCTCAGCGACCTCTACTGACCAACTCAAAGCTCAACACTTCTCTCCGTTTTCTCTCTTCTATTCTCTTTCTGTTCTATCTAACCCTGCAGCCAGTGCATTAAAAACACTTGAACTACAAACAAGTACCAGGTTTCACTTTATATAACAATCAAATATCAGCACACAGATTAGTATAGTGATGTTATTTTATAGCATTAATCATGTCTGGACATTGATTTGAAGAGTAAAGTTTACACACACACAAACACACATTTTATTTGACCTACCACTAGAATCTTAAGGGCATGGGAATCAAGAAATGATTAACACTGATTGTGTTTATTAAAAAAAAAAAAGAGAACACTTTATTATTATTATATTTTTTTGCATTACTATGATTATAAATGCGAAGTGACCTTTCCAGATGATTTGTAGTGATAATTTTGACAATCACATGGGAGAGGGAAGGCAACTGATTGCAACTGATGTTGCTAACAAGGGTGTAGACATTTTTACCTTTTGTACTTTCTTTTTTTTTTTTTTGTCCATAACACTCAACAATCATTTCAGACATGAATCACAGAAGATTTCCTCCTATCAGTTAAAGCACTTAAAGTTCTGATAGATTTAATAAGGCTCATGTTTAATCCATCCTTGCTATGCAAATGGAAAATATACAGTACATTCCAAATCTTGTGGGGTTTTTTTTGGTTTTGTGTGTGTGTGTTCTTTTATTTGCTTGAATATATTTGCACCCTTTTTACATGATTTATGTCATGTAAACGAAATATGAAAAAGTTCATGCAAATTCTGTTGCTACCCGGGATTAATTCGGCTGTCTGATATTTACTAGTATATTTACAACATATAAATGACTCAGATCCTGTAAATGACTTCATGAGTTGCATGTTAATGACATCGCTTGAGCTTTATTATTTTATATAACTCTACACTTTGTCCTGCATTACTACTACTATTAGTATTCTTACAGTATCAATTGTAACATGAATGATATTTTTCTCTTATTGCATTGTGTATGTTATTTATGTTTGTTTTTGGGCTTTTTATTTTTGTTATATTATTTTTTTTTCTATATACGTGCATACTTGAAAATAACATGAAAAGCACTCACACTTTACTCTTGTGAAGGGAATTTCCAAATGATTCTTATTACGTCCTTACTGTGTGATGTAGTGGTCTGAAGAGATTTAATTAAACTCATGAAGCTTGTATAATTGCTGTGGTTCTTGCATCGTGCTGAACACTTTCCTCACAAATGTGATCTCAAATGCATCATTATGCATCGTTTGTGTGATTTGAAAAGAAATCACTTGGGCAGTGCGTCAGGTGAATGATGTACATATGAACATATCACAGAGACAGACCGAGAATAGCTTTCAACCTTGCAGCATCGTGTCTCTCTAGTTTCTCAAACGTTTCTGTTTAAGATCGAAATCCCCGGAGGCGATGTGATGACTCGTAGACCTGTGAGTCTCAGAAATCTAGAGCTATGACACCGGCTTTACGTCTTCCCCGATGGGGGATCAGATGGTGAGGGTGGGAGGCTTTGTCCTGCTTTGAAGGGATTTATTCTTAGGGTGCATTTAATCAGGATACCGGGAGGTTCGCAAGTTCACTAGACCTTTAGCGCGTGATGCATGTGATGAAGTCGTGAAGCCCCTGGCTCTGGTCTATAGTATGTCTATAGCTGTTTTTAATACACATTTCATGTTTGTTTTTTGTTTTTTGTATTAGATAACTTAAAAAATGATTTCCTGCTTGGATGAATCATATGCATAGAGAGAAGATTTTATAGAGATCATTTTGGAAGAAACGATCTGATGGTTGTAGATCTAAAACAGACTTTATTTAGCTGAAGCTCTTTTGATGACGTCATCTTGCAGAGCGTCTTCCCAATATCCTGAGCAAAGGATGAAGTAAAATTAAAGTAATTATTTACAAATTATTTAAACATTTGAATGAAAATCTAGTTTTAAAACCAGTGTGCCAGAAATCGTTCTTTAGAGCAATGCCACTGAAGAACTACTTTAAGTTCCCTGTTCATAATTAACGTTTTGTGTTACTGCCACAATAAAAATTAATGGTGGGGTTTTTTTTTTCTGTGGCAGAACTAAAAGTGGTTAAAGATCTAGCACTTAACACTTTATTTGAACACTACAAGCTTGAGGGTATGGGAATCAAGAAATTATTAACACCGATTATGATCACACTTGAATATATATGTGAAGGGATTCTTTTTCAGATAATTTATAGTGTTTTTGACCTTTCAGGACCTTTTATGTCGAGGAGCAAAACCAAACAATTGCAACTGCTTTGGTTAAGAAGGCTTTAAACAGTTTTGCCTTTTGTACTTCTTTGTCATTCAGCAATCTTTGAATATTTGGATTCCTGAAAGCCCCCCAACCCAACCAGTCTAAAGCGTTTTGATTTTCTAACCCATGCTTTTCTTACATTCCTCATTACATGACCTCATATCAAAACATCAAGAATTGACATTATTCTGACAAATGTACTAATTGCATATTCACATGCAGTAATTAATTTTGGCTATTCAAACTGAAATATGCATTATGTGTTTTATTTGTATTTTAATGTTTAAAATCAATTAAAAAGATTCATTATGAAACAAACAACAACAATAAAAGCAGTATAGCAGATCATTAGAAACATACATAGCTTAGAACATAATGAAAATTCCTGCAATCAGACTATCAGTCTTAAGCATTAACCCTGACAGCTCATAAGCATAAGCTTAGCCTAAGAGGCGGGGCTGACTATACGGGTTTCATGCCATAAAATATATTCATCCAATATCTGATTATATACTGAATATTATATATTTAGAGTGAACCTTTAACCTTCAATCTGCCATCTTGCAGGCCTTCTGTTCAAACCCCTTTCCCCCTCAACACACACGCACACACCCACATGTGGCCTCTCCCCACTCGGCCATCCAAAATTTCATTTCACAGATGACAGGCTTCGGCCTCTAATCCAGCAGCTGTGAAGGAGGGGACGACCGGCCAACTGTTTCAACTTTAATCAGCTTTTATTGCACGCAGAAGGAGGAGAAAGGCCCCCCTGCTACTCTAAGCACGACTCGGCATGGGTTTGAAGAAGCTGCTGACTCTAATTCGCTCGGAGCTGGTGGACAGGCCTGTGTCAGCAGAGCCGCTGCTGCTAATGGGCCTGTCACTGCTCATGATTTCACCTTACAACCTTCAGCAGCTTTAACACCGTGGTCTGTGTGCCATTCAGTCTGTTCATCTGTCCTTTAAACAGCAAACTGCAACTGGTTGGTACGCTGAACAATTAATTGTAGTTTATTTCTGATGTTGGTTTCCTTAATTAATTCGAAAGAAAGGATCAAATTATTAGAGGAGGCAGGTGATATTTTCTAATGGGGTAATATTAGAGAATGATATTTATTGCCTTAACTCTTTTTCTGGATGTGTAATTTGGTGGTATATTTATTCACATACATTTACACATAAATGTATGTGTGTGTGTGTGTCATTTCAAAGATTAACACTCCATCCATCCATTTTCCATACTGCTTTCCTACACAGGGTTGCGGGAGACTATCCCAGGTAACTTGAAGCACAAGACGGGGAACACCATGGACAAGGTCTCAACCCATTGCAGGGCACAATTTCACACGTTACAGATAATTTGGAAGCACATGTCTTTAGACTGGGGGAGGAAACCAGAATATCTAGAGGAAACCCCCGAAGCACTGGGAGAACATGCAAACTCCATGCACACAGAACTGAGGCGGGAATCGAACCCCCAACCCTGGAGGTGCAAGGCAAACGTGCTAACCACTAAGCCACATTAACACTCAATTATTGTTTTTTTTCCCATTCAATTATTTACTTTAAAGGAATGTAGGCTAATGTGAAATGTAAAAGACAAGGCTGTTTCAGTAACTGCTTTATCCTTGTCATGGTCGAAGTGGATCCAGAGCAATCCTGATATAACCGGGCACAAGTATGCAGATATGCTATGGATGGGACGCCAGCCTATTGCAGGGTACCATACACTCACACATTCATACCTAGGGGCAATTTAGCATAGCCAATCCAGCTACTGGCATGTTTTTGGGAGGTGGGAGGAAACCAAAGAACCAGAGGAATCACATGTGGGCATGGAAAACATGCAAAACTCCACATAGACAATAACCCAAGCTCAGGATCGAACTGGAGACCCGGAAGCTGTGAAGCGGCAACTGTTTCCTGTTGGTTTAAAAATCATAAAATAAATGTACAATAATGTGTATGTACAATAATGTACACTTACATGCATAAAAGTAATGTACAATAATATTAGCTAAATAACTGTAACAACTAAAAAATAATTGCAATATTGAGGAAGAATAACAGTGATGATCATTTTGGCCATTACTCTTCAGCCCCAGTGGTTAGTATATATTAGTATTAATGTTTTGCTATGTTTTTATTTAGATTTTTATTCAATGAAATTTGTGTTGTTTTAGACCACAAATTAATCTATTGTCTGCCTTGCTTGGCTTTAAAAAAAAAAGAATATATAAAGCAGATTACAACCCTCCTGGGTGTGCACAGAACATTGCTGTTTGGTTGGGACTGCTGTGTGTTTGATATATTGTGCTATAGCACATCAGGCTTGTAAACGCTCGACAGAAAGCTCATAAATGTAACACAAAAGGCCATAAAGGCATTTACGGGGTTTAATGTTTGGCCGTGGCCTTGTCGATTTTTACTGGCCTCTGGGTGTGAAGCCGAGAAGCCCGGTGAACGGGTTTTTCAGGTGTCGGGTGATTGGCTCTCAGAAACGAGTGACTGACGGCTGCGCAGCGCCTGTAACTCCTTCTTGTCCCCCTCAGTGACACTTTACTGACCTCAATTGAAGAAAGCTTTTTCAGGAAAACACCCAGGTCATATAGATTTGACCAGAGTGGCCAATTTGTATCGCTGGCGAATCCATGTGTCTGCTCACTGCCACTAGGGTCATTGTGTTGGAGGATTCGGCTTAACCGCCACCATATATCATCTACAGCCAAAGCCTTAGGAGTTGAAGTCACTTATAGGAAGCCAAGAACAAGTGCACTGTACAATGACAGGTTCCATTATAGTGGCAGGATGGGGATTGCTGTTTGTTCCCACGCTGAGTCAATATTGTCCCTTAAAGGAAACCTCCATCTTGAAATGCATTTAATATGTTTCTACTGAAGTATTTGTGATGTGCATAGCTATTCTGGTACTATCCATCCATCCATTTTCCATACCAGTTATCCTATATGGAACACACCCTGGACAGGGTGCCAACCTATTGCAGGGCACAATCACACACACTACAGACAACTTCTAAATGCCAATCAGCCTACAACGCATGTCTTTGGGCTCGGGAGGAAACCTGAGTATCCAGAGGAAATCCCCAAAGCATGGAGAGAACATGCAAGCATGCAAGTGCATGGAAACCCAGCACGTGCCATTAAGCCATCATGTCCCCCATTCTGGTACTAAAATTATGAAAATACTGGTGCTATATTTTCATTATTCCTATCAGAAGTTAGTAGTTAGAAGTTAGACGAGATGTACCACCCTGACATCACAAAGGGACACTGCTAGATCAGTTACAAAGGCATTGTCAAACATAAGGCATAACGGTCAGGCTTCACTGTTTGCTCCTAAAAACAAAAGAGCGTGAGCTCCTTTTCTCTCACACCAATTTTCAGTGACATTCTATTTCATATAATGTAGAAGCAGCGCAAAGGATTTAAAGTTCCAGAATGCAATGCAGCAATACAACGCAGTTGCTCTGAGTTATAGCAGAGAAATTGCACGGCTAGTTAGTGACCTTGACGGTGGTATGAGCATGAAATGTGAAGCTTTGGAAGCTGATTTGATTGAGCAGAGTGTACAGAGGATGAAGCAAAAGAATTGGAGTAAAGAACTGAAACACTGCTGCATAGCTCTCTTTAGGTACAGTTGAAGCAAGGTCTAATTTACTGGCACCACTATCAACAGGTAGTTGTATGGCATTGTGGGTAATGTACAAAACCATGAACCGGTAGGTCAATGAAAGAAACCCAAATCTCATTACAAAATAAATCATTTGCACAACTGAAGAAAATGTGTTTATCATTACGAATATCGCTATATACAAGTCGTTTCCTATAGAAGTCGTTTCCCCTTTACTGAAAGTGCATTCAGTATAAGCCACTGCCTTCGAGAATGGCTAATTAAAGATGGCAATAACAAACAAAGAACACGAAGACAGTAATGAACAGCATCCTAAAATCAAGATGGAATGATGACTGAGCGGGAGGTGTGTGCCAGAGGCCTGGAAGAAAGCTCTGTACTGCTGGATTGGGGGTAATTACGAGAGCCTGGTTAATGTAATTGCTCTGATTTGCAGGGACTAGAATTGCAACACAGCATTCTGCATTAGCCACTGTGCAATTATTCAGGCAGCGCATGCCTAATTATCCCTGCCAGCATTTTAGTCTTCTTTTGATTGCTAACAACTTGCGCCTTAGATCCTAATTGTTTGCCCGATAATTATGCATATTTAATAAGAATGAAAGACAGGACATATACTGTACACATACATTATTTTCTGACTGACCTCTAGCGCATGGAGGTATTTTATTGAAGAAGTGACAAAGAGATGGATTTTGCTTCTACGTATCAGGAAACAGACGAGACAGATTAGCGTATGAGCACTGATTACAGGATCTCAGGCTTGTCCTTGTCTTCAATGTTTGGCTAAAGTCTTTCAGTGCTTCAATCATGTATGAAGTCTTGTGATTATTTTGTAGCATGGCATAAGGTGAAGAGACACGGCTGCTTGCCTCCAAAAAGCTGAGTAAACACGGCCACAGATACGGACGTTATTCAAACACAGGCTAGTCAGATTCCTGCATACAAATACTCTTCTGTTCTGTTCTGTTCTGTTCTGTGGGAGGGTTTTTCTTTGACAGAACTTCACAGTTAAATTCAGTTTAAAATCTGCTTTATCTCGTTGCCACTGGAGAGAGAAACATGTCCTGAAGAGGGCAGTGGTAGAACCTCAAATGTTGCATGAAGGATGAAGCAGCAATCAGAGGAAGTGATGAGAGTCTGATAGATCTTTATGATGGGTTAACGACTGCCCCGTGCTCCCCTGGTTTAGTGAAGCCTATGACATGCTATACAGTATTACCCAAACTGCCTATTCTTTCTGTATATCATCATATCATTTTAACAGCAGTACACACACTATCAGCTGTCTGTCACCCTGAGCAAAGAATGATCGGGATATGCTGTAGGAGATATGCTTGGACTGCTGAACAACTGGAACACTGACTCATCTGGTCACCGAAGTGATAAACTGACAGAAAGAGAGGAAGATTAACTGGCCTCATTCTATGAGGTTTACCACAGAGCTGAGAGTGATGACTGCTCTAAAGTTATACAAGCCACATGAAAGTGTACAGCTTCCATCCATCCAACCCATTGCAGGGCCAAAATGTACAGCTTGTTCTGGGATTACAATGTACACAGAATTCCTAAAGTTACATCAACAAAATATATTCAAGTATTTTTCAATCTAATCTACATTCACTGCAGTAATAGCATGTTTCCCATTACCAAGGATAAGAATTTTGATGCAGAGTGTGGCGGATGTTTCCACTGGATTTCCTCCTGAATTGGCTAAATTAAATTGCCCCTAGGTGTGTGTGTGTGTGTGTGTGTGTGTGTGTGTGTGTGTGTGTGTGTGTGTGTGTGTGTGTGTGTGTGTGTGTGTGTGTGTGTGTGTGTGTGTGTGTGTGTGTGTTGCTCCAGCGATGGACTAGGTTATTACTAGATTATTGACTTGCAACCAATGGTGGCTTAGTGGTTAGCACGTTTGCCTTACACCTCCGGGGTTGGGGGTTTGAATCCCACCTCCGCCCTGTGTGCATGGAGTTTACATGTTCTCCATATGTGTTGTATGCTGACTGGTGTTTCCAAATTCTCCATAGTGTGTGAATGTGTGTGCCCTGCGATGGGTTGGTACCATGTCCAGGGTGTCCCCCACCTTGTGCCCTACAACCCTGCGGTATGGAAAATGGATGGATTGACTTGCACCCAGCATACCCAAGATTCACTGCAAACCTGACTAGAATAAACTGTTAACTAAAAAAGAGCAAATGAATAATCTATATGATGCAAACTCAAACCTGCAGTCACGATCAAGGTCTCAGGATGAAACTAGCATTGATCAAATATTAATGCAAATGTTGTACTAAAATATATATCAGTCTGTAGAGGAGTTTTTTGTGATTGTTGAGGCCAAAAATACTTGATTTTGCTGTGGAGTTTTCAAAATTTGCGATGCAATCCATCCATCCATCCATCCATCTTCTATACCGCTTATCCTTCAGGGTCACGGGGAACCTGGAGCCTATCCCAGGGAGCATGGGGCACAAGGCGGGGTACACCCTGGACGGGGTGCCAACCCATCGCAGGGCACACTCACACACACATTCACACACCCATTCATACACCCATTCATACACTACGGACACTTTGGACATGCCAATCAGCCTACCATGCATGTCTTTGGACTGGGGGAGGAAACCGGAGTACCCGGAGGAAACCCTGGCAGCACGGGGAGAACATGCAAACTCCGCACACACAGAGCAGCGGTGGGAATCGAACCCCTAACCCTGGCCGTGTGAGGCGAACGTGCTAATCACTAAGCCACCGTGCGCCCTGCGATGCAATTTGTGCATTTTTTTTTGTTTTAGAGGGTTTTTTTTTGCAGAAAACTAGAATTGGAGAAATTGCAACTGCACTAAAGAGTTTTGCATGGTCTTTTGCAGTGATGTTTGTTTTTAATGAGACCTTTTAGCTGTACTCATGTTCGACACACATGAATCGAAGAGGGCTTTGGCTGAATGCAGGTTGTGACTTGGCCTAAATCTGCAGAAAATCTGTGGTAACCTTGTAAAACTGCAAGCTCCTCCAGAATATTGCGGAGTTTTGCATTCATTTCTATGATCACAAATTCGTGAAATCCTGGAGGGACTGATATATATATATGCAGTGGAATGTGTCAAAAATCTTGGCAGTGTTATTGCATATAGTATGTTACAGATAATAATAATAACTGTGATAATAATTGTAATTATAATAATAAAATGAGCATTTCTTTAATGTATTCAGGGCTGCTTATTTCAGTTACTCCCACCAAATATTGAATTACATTGTTTAATGATATAACACAGGGGTTCTCTACAGTCCTCTTACACACTTGGCTCAACTCATTAAGGTATACCAGCAGTAGGGAAAAACCTTCAAATGTGCAGGGCAGGGGGTCCCCTGAACTATCATTAGGAATCACTTATATAATCTTTTTTATAAGATTAATAATAATACTTAGATTCCCCAAACTGATTAACCCTAATAAAAATGATAAAGAAGTGTCTGGAGACGAGGCATTTTCATACTCATTTTCTTCTGCCTCATACAATGGCTCCTGGTGGCCATTGTAGCTTATTGACATTTAACATATTTTTGAGTTGGACAGCATGGTGATGGAGTGCATAATGTTGCTGCCTCACTGGCTCTGCAGAGTTTTGAAAGTTCTCTCCATGCCTGTGTAGGTTTCCTTTAAATTCTCTGGTTACCTCCCCACCTCCAAAATCAAGCCTATAGATGAACTGGCAGTTCTATATTGCCACTAGGTGTGAATGAATTTGTGAATATGTGTGTGCATGTTGCTCTGTGATGGATTGGTGTCCCATCCAGGGTGTATTCATACATCACAAGAGGCTTTGGATCCATCACATTCCTGACCAGGATAAAGCTCTTACTGAAGATGAATGGTATTTTTGAGGTGACATACAGTAATGCAAATACACTGAATGAGTTACTAGAAAGAACTGAAAAGACGAACTGTTTTCCTAAAGGCAAAGTGTCTTGTTGCAGTTTTATTCAAAGAGGTCTTTTTTTTTTGTGTAGATAGCAACTAGGATATGTTAGCCAGCTGGCCAGGGTCAACTGTGAAGATCAAGGATATTTAGAACTGTAGAAAAGTCTCTAAAAAATGCTGTCAGGTTTGCTTTTGTGAGCTATACATAATAAAACACACACACACACACACACACACACACACACACACACACACACACACACAGAGACACGCACACACGCACACACCCACATGCACGCACTAATAAAAGGGAAAGCTAATGCATAGAAGAAGCCTTGTGTTTGTTAGTGCTGTTCAAATATAACATAAACTCCACTAGATGCATAGGAAACCGTCCTGGTGGTAGTCCACTCAGTCGGTCAGTAGAACCACTGGTAGAAAACTGGTTCTACATAACCATCCATTTTCCGAAGCTCTTATTATATAATTTTTTTGGGAGTTGGTCCAAATAGGTAATTAATTTGTATAGAACTTTTAAATGTGTATCTTTATTATGCTCAGCAAGTAATCCTTGTAAATGTCTGTCTATCCATGTTAGTCCTTTAGCTATGACCTTAGATATTTTTGGTCACAGGTAATCAGAGTTATGCCATAGCATAGCTGTTGAATTCTCAATTTTGATTGGCCAAAAGGTATTGACTAGGTGTTGTTTCTATGGTAACAGCTAACAAAGGGATTATGTGATGCTCCATATAATCTAAGGCTAAAAATAGATGGGATACAAAAATCATTATTTAATAAAGAAAAAATGATAATTGTTGATATAGTGAAGTGTACTGGAAGGAGATATTTTATTCGTTTAACATTTATAGAAGGAATCTTCAGTGTCAGAGCTTTGTAACAGTCAGTAAGTTTTCTGCCATGGGAAGGTCTGTAGGACTTTGAGCTTCTAGTTTTCTCTGTACCAAGTTCATCAAGAACTTAAGGCAATAATTAGATGGCATGTGGGCATGATTATAGTTGGAGATAGTGTCTTCAGGTATAGGAAGATCTCCAGGAACAGGGTTGGTGACCACTACTTATGTGTCCATACACAACAGGATCAGTCCCATTATTCTCTGTCATGTTTACAGCAGCCATATAGATCATAAAATTCACATTATACCTTTAAACGCAATATATTCATGTACAGATGATCCCCAAATTCTCATTGGAAATGTGCTGTAAGGTATTTATCATTTGTCTGGCCTTTTCTTTTAGTTATTCCAGACATGAAGGCAGTAAATTGCCAAGAACTTAATCAAAGCCTCTCTTTTTTCTCAATCACCCATTCCCCACCTCATCAATTTAATTATTTAGTATGTTCTACAATGGAATAAGATTGTCCACAATGTTTTTGTTTTTTTTTAACTGCATGACCAAAAAGCCATGAAGTTGTTACACAGTCTTCAGTCTGGTTTATTTGACAGTGGAAAATGAGTTTTTGAGTTCTCGTCTATGAGCAAGCTAAAGAGTGACACATTTCACATAAAAGAACGTCATGATTGATTGCACTGGAGTTGTGTATTTCAAAGCTGAAACAATAGATGAAATGTCACGGATAATGGAGATGCAAATAATCAAGAATTTACTTGTAACTAAAAGGTCAAACTACAAATACTGACACACCAACCTTTGAGAAGCCACAGAGTGCGCCGCATGTTTGTAGGTGTGCCTTGGGAGTCAGAAAATCATGACTCCATTTTGACCCCTGACTTAATCACGAGTGTCCTCTCATATGGACACTTTGGAACACTCCAGTGGTGAACATGTGCCAAGCCAGTAATACTCGTTCACTAATGGAGTCATCTGTTGAGTGGACTGTTTCCAGAACATGCTCAAACTGTTTTTAACAGCACTGCTGTTGTCCACACAGTGCCTGTCTTACCCCTTTAAATAAAATCTTACAGTATGCTTGTCTAGATCACAGCTTTTCTTAGACAAGAAGTTGAAAGAGAGAAAGGGACAGCATGGAACCATGAGCTCCAACCTGAGCAGATGTTTGCAGTGACTTCAAAAGAGTACAGCAGCTCTGAAGTGTGTTACTTTGGAATCTGGATTTGAAACAGATCCAACATGCTCTCTGTAACATCTGAGTGTCCGTGTGTCAGATTATAGAGCCAAGAACCACTAGAGCTGCATTTTATTCTGATGGCAGCTGCTTTAATAGGCACATCTTTCGAAGGTACCATCGGGCAGAATTTTAGCCGAAATGGTCTAAGGCAGGGATTGCGTTTGGGCACTGTTTAGTGGCACCATATGCCATAACTTCCAGCGCATTTGAAAACGCTAACAAAAAAGACACTTTTGACAAATACACCAATTAGCCATAACATTAAAACCATCTGCCTAATAGTGCCTTTCCATAGTGCATCCTGGTACCATCTCTCTCCCACGTAAGAGTCGCACACGCATGCAGCCATACACATGATGTAAAAGAAAATGTGATTCATCAGACCAGGCCACTTTCTTCCATTGCTCCATGGTCCTGTTCTGTTCACTGGTAATCCTTCCTTGGACTACATTTGGTAGGTACTAACCACTGCATACCAGGAACACCCCACAAGACCTGCTGTTTTGGATATGCTCTTACCCAGTTGTCTAGCCATCACAATTTGGCCCTTGCCATAGTCATTCAGATCCTTACGCTTGTCCATTTTTCCTGCTTCCAAAACATCAGCTTCTAGAACTGACTGATCACTTCTTGCCTAATATATCCCACCCCTTGACAGGTGCCACTGTAACAAGATAATCAATGTTATGTACTTCACCTGTCAGCGGTTATATTATTGCTGATTGGTGTAAGCAAGTTATCTGTGTAAGCAAGTCATGTTGGAGGTTACGAAGCAACTTCAGGTGATCTACAACCACAATTATGAACACAAATATGACTGTTAGCTATGTAGGACACAAACAATTGGTTGGAGTGAAAGTTTGGTCTTGTTTTTTTCTTTACAACCTCAGAGGGCAGTGACTGCCAGATGAGACGTCCTTTATCCCAGAAGCGGTTGATGGTTACTAAAAATTCTGCCTAGATACTCCCATCACATGGGAACAACAAACATGATACCACCACCATGCTTCACTGTGGGAATAGTGTTCTCAGGGTGATGAACTATGTTAGATTTCCACCAAAAGGCCAAACAATTCAATTTTCAATTTTGGTCTCATCAGACCAGAGAGAACCTTTTTCCACATGTTTGCTGGGTCTCCAACATGCTTTTTTGAAAAACTCTGATTGGGATTTCATATGCCTTTTTTCAGTAATGGCTTTATTTGGACACTCTTTCATAAAACCCAGACAATGGTTGTCCTGTGAACAGCTTCTCCCATCTGAGCTGTGGATCTCTCCAGCGCCTTCAGAATTACCCTTGGCTTATTGGTTGCTTCTCTGACTAATGCATTACCTTCCTGGTCAATGACATTTTAAATATTTTTAAACCAAACCCTGATTGATAACTTTCAAGAATTTGAATTAACATCAAATTGTTTGGATAGCTCATGATGTTGTTTGTTGAGCTGTAACAAACTTTGGGGTTTAATTGCACACAGGTGAACTTTATTCAACCAGGTATGTGACATCTAATAGCAACTCTAATTTTAGCACCAGATCTAATTTTATGGGTTTCAGAGCAGACTTTTATTTTATTTTTTTTGTAAATAGTTTATGATCAATTTCCCCCCCCATTTCAGTATTATGGGCTGTTTTCTGTAGATTCATCACATATAATCCAAATTGAGTTCATTTCAGTTCCAGGTTATAACACTACAGAATGCAGAGACGTTCAATGGGGTTGAATACTTATGCAAGGCACTGCACTGCATTTTACAGTTTATATTTTGGTTTATGATTTCTTCTGCGCCAGAAAGAAAATCAATTTTCTAGCTCTATCACTAACATATGCAGTAATATATGAAATCAGAAAAAATGTCAATCCGTGACTGCAGAGATACATTTCTGATATGGATATGGATTTCAGTAATGGGATTAGAAGCAGGCTCTATTTGAGCCAGCACAAATCACGCTCCGTGTGTTTGCAGGGTTGCCAGAGTGCTGCTTTCAACACTTTTTTTTTGATTAATTATGTGGCCTTCATTATGCAAGCCTAGGGGTGTCCAATCTTATCTGCAAAGGGCTGGTGTGGATGCAGGTTTTCTTTCCAACCAAGCAGCAGCCACACCTGATTCCACCTGTTTATTCAGTTGTGCTTCGCTTTCAATAGACTCAGGTGTGGCTTCTGCCTGCAATGAAAACCTGCACCCACACCGGATCTTTCCGAATAAGATTGGACACCCCAGAAAACTACTGGTTTGCACTTGTAAATCAAAATCTAGAATATATATATATATATATATATATATATTAGGGATGCACAGAACGTTCGGCAACCGAAATTATTCGGCCGAAAATAGCAATAAAAGCATTTTCGGTGTTCGACAGAATAGTGAAAAGGCCGAATAAATTTGACCGAACAATGACGTGTATGATGACGCGCCCAAATAGTCTAGCAACCAGAGTGAGACGCACGCATGTAACGACCTCCATGAGGGGGCGCGCGCATGCGCGAGCTACGTGCACGACGCACGTGCTCTTGGGATGTTTACTTTTTTGTTTTTGTTCCGGAGTATTCTGTCAAGTCGCGAGACGTAAGGGAGTAGAGTACGGAAGCAGGTAAAGACGTATTTATTTAAGGGCGGGCAGATAAATCCAAATCATAATCCAAAAAACGTAGTCAAGACAAGCAAAGGGACGAAATGAACTAATCTATAGTTTAAACTAACTAAATCTATCAAGGAACATAACATTAACAACATATCTACCTATCCTATATCTCCTCTAATATTCCGCGAGGTGTACAGGTACGCGAGCGGTATATATCCCCAATATAATCAGCCGTATAGAACCCAATAGAACCATTTTCTGCACTCTTGTCAATGCACTTTTTAATGCACTTTTTTGTTGTAGGCTTCAGAGTGTTCCATTCTTTCAGCAGTCAGTTATAGAACTAACATAGGCTATTCAAGGGGCTCAAAGATGACCACATCAAAATATTTTTATTTTACTCATTTATTTATTTAAAGTTATATTGTGCCTTATTGGTAGCCTATGCCTGCTGGAATGGAAAAAAATGTTCAGTGTTAAATAAATATTTTGAAATTGTAGTTTTTGTGATTGATTTTTTTCTTTGAAAAGCAAGACAAAATAGTAAAAAGCACATTTTGACTATTTAATTTATGCAATGGTGAAAAAAATGGCAAAATAAATGGAAAAAACGTGAAAAAAAAACGTGTTCGGTTTCGGCCTTCGGCTTTCCACCAAGTTTTTCATTATATTTGGTTTCGTCTTCGGCCGATTTTTCATTTATTCGTGTGGTGATCTCCATGGTTTCATTAAATAAACAACAATACTATGAGAAATAAAATATACAAAAATCCACTATAGTGGTCAAACATTTATGGACACCTGACCATCACACCCATATGTGCTTGTTGAACATCTCATTCCAGATCCCTCTGTTGCTGTTACAATGATCTCCACTCTTCTATGAATGCTGTCTACTAGATTTTGTAGCTGGGCTGTGAGAGCATTAGTGAGGTAAGGCTTTAATGTCAGGTGAGGAGGCCTGGGGTGCGGTCAGTGCTCCAATTCATCCCAAATGTGTTCACTGGGGTTGAGGTCAGGGATCTACACAGGTCACTCAACTTCTTCCACTCCAACCTTGGCAAACCATGTCTTCATCATGGAGCTCTGTATTTGTGTACAGTGTCACTGTCATGCTGGAACATGTTTGGGCCTCTTAGTTCCAGTGAAGGGGAATTTGTAATACTACACATAAAGACATTCTATACAATTGTGTGCTTCCTACTTTGTGGAAAGGGTTTGGGGAAGAACCACATAGGGTATGGGTGTGATGGTGAGGTGTCCAGGGCTTTGTGGGTCCACATTTCATTTCACAGGTGGTCAATATAATTCATACATGAAAAATAAATGGACAACTATTAGACATGACTATGGAGAGAAGCAATTTGGCAACCCATGCGCGCGTGTTTGCTGTCTTGCGCCATCTGCAGGAGGAGAGAGGCAGAGCAGAGCACCCCAGAGACAGAGAGAGAGAGAGAGAGAGAGACAGAGAGAGAGAGAGAGAGCTGGGCGGGGAAGGAGTTGCTCCTACTGGCCTTGAGAAAGCCCCACATAGCGGACTCGCAGCTGATCGCTGAAGCATCGCTCCTTTTTCACTCTAAAGCCAAAATGTCCTCTTTATCGGGGAAAGAGAGCAGCGCTCAGCACGCCTCCTACGTGGGACCGTACCGGCTGGAGAAGACGCTGGGCAAAGGACAGACAGGTCCGTGCGCTTTTGTGCTTCTGTGTGCGTGCGTGTGTGTGAGTGTGTGTGTGTGTGTGTGTGTGTGTGTGTGTGTGTGTGTTAGGCACCCTCGTTCTGTTCTGCACGCGCTGCACTGATGCTCGTCCTCAGCTGTGAGCATCACGCACCGGCTGGGCTGTGTCTCATTCCACATAGTGACAGTAGGCTCTAGTTGGACAGTTTGGACAGATCTGTAATCTCTAGTATACTTTTGCACTCAGTTGCATTGGGCTGACATTCAGTTGTCTATATGACGAGACATTTATTGAAGTTAGCTCTCTGCATTTGTCACTTCATCTGTCAGGTTCTGGTTAAAGCGTTAAATCCGGATTTTGCGCCACACGCGACTGCAGCTGGCACGGGAATAAAATGTGATTTGAGATAAAACGGTAGGCTATGGACTGAACGTTCTGCGAGTGTGTGTGTGTGTGTGTATGCGTGCGCTTGGACGGATCTGGTATCCTGAAGCAGCGCTTCTTCATCATTCTATGCGTGACCGAGCGCCCCCTACTGGCCACCTGCAACGTCAAGAGGAAGAATTTCAAACGATTAAAGGACATTTTAGTGTGTTTGTGCTGTGGCTTTAATTTGCTTCAGCTAGTATTTGGTGTGCTAACTTTAAAAGCTGCTCAAAACCTGTTAAAGGCAAAGACAAAATGATCCAAACAGGTGGTGTAATGGGAAGCATTTCCTACTCACACCGCCGTGGTCCCTGGTTCGATCCTGAGCTAGGGCTTTGTGGATTTTCACGTTCTCCCAGCATCTGAGTTGGGTTTCCTCAACTTTTGTTTAAAAAAATCATGGTAGTAGGTGGATTGCTGACTGTAACTTGGACCGACATGTGAATAAGTGTGTGAATGTGTGTGCATGGTAAATTGCGATACACTGACGTCATATCCAGGGTGCATTCCCACCTCATACCTAGTGTTCCTGGGATAGGATTTGAATCCACCATGACCCTGACCAGGATAAAACCGTTACTGAAGATGAATGAATGATTCTCATAATTCATGATACATATGACAATATTTAGAAGTTGATACAAAAATAGATTTCAGTGCCCAGTCTGCTAATTATTGTGAGTAAGAAATACGTTGGTTGGTAGTTAAATTGACCACAGTGTTATTTTGATTGGTCAGAATGTGTTGATTCATTTTCTTTAGCAGCAGTTCTGACAGTAGTTACAGCTTTTTACAGCTTTATATTAATCAGCCCATACAGGATTTCATGGAGTTTTTTATTTGATTTTGCTGGGGCGTTTTTCAAAATTCGCAATGCAATTTGCTGAGTTTTCTGTGTGTGTGTGTGTGTGTGTGTGTGTGTGTGTATGTGGTTTTTTATTTAAATTGCATGGAATTGTTTTTCACGGTCTTTTGCAATAATGTTTGTTGGTAAATGTGACCTTTTAGCTGTCCTTATGTTCGACGAGCGCAAATCGAAAGCGTCTTTGGCTGAATGTTCGTTGTGATGACGTCACACTGCGCTTTGTGATGAGATTACACAACGCATCTTGGCCCAAATCTACGGAAAATCTGTGGTAATTTTGAAATATTGCAAGCTCCTCTGAATAGTGGAGTTTCCTTGATTTTGCATTCATTTCTGCGATCGCAAAATCCTTCAAGGACTGATTAATGCACTCGTTCTAATACGTTATTGTTTCTGTAGTAACAACTTACTTAGGGACTTGTATGGCAGATGGTTCACATAAACAGATGTGTAATTGTTGCTGTGGTGAAGTTTCCTGTGAGGCATTTATGGAAGGAGTCTCCATTGTCAGTGCAGTCACGCTTTCTGACACAGGAAAGTTTTCAGGACAGAGGGCGTTGCGGTTTCTCTGTAATGTTGCAAATTGCATTTTTGTCTTATTCACTTATTCAAGAGAGGAAAAATGCGAGCCTGGTAAGGGAACAACTACATAGAGCTGCTGTAACAGAAGTGACAGGAACTGACTGCTTTCATCAGCCTTTCAGAACATTAAATATATCTATAAAAAAAGTATGATGTGCTTTGTTCTTCACCATGCCATTGTTAATTATTTTCCTATAACAGCACTTCCAACAACACTGGTAGGGTTCAACATAGTACTGTTAAGGGTTCGCCTAGTGAGGAACCCTCTAGGCTTGTAGATTTATTTCACATTGCACAATTGTAGGAGTATTTGTGTGATTTGGTGATATGTGATTGTACAACAAATGCTCTGTGTGAAATACTTTTTTTGCTGACTGTTTATATACTTTTTAATATCAAGGGCTCTTTGGATAGTTAACAGTTCTATCTTTCTAATAGGGTTCTACTTCTAAAAGAGACATCCCCTGGGTGAGGGAGGGTCAACCTGTTTAGGACTCTTATGATGGTAGATTTAACTTGTAGAGGTGTGCAATATGGCTATATATATATATATATATATATATATATATATATATAATAAAACACAAATGCTGTGCATGCTAGTACAAATAGGTCAGGATCTAATAATACTAGCATGCTAATGCCCTGTTAGTGAGGCGTTAATATGATGAGTTCCCAACAAAATGAGTTTAAAAAAAAATAAAAAAATAAATAGTGCTCATTTAAGTGTTCACTGAAGAGCCAGGTCTTTAGTCTTCATTTGAAGACAGTCAGTGACTCAGCTGTTTTCCGACAGCCGCTGGAGTTCATTCCACAACATTAGTACCGGTACAGAGAAGTCCTGAAGCATGTATTCCTTGTTCCTTGAGGAGTGGTAGGTCAAATTGAGCTGTACTAGAGTCTCAAAGGGAGTGTAGCGCTGATCAGGGTGTGATAAGTTCCTTCAGGTAGGTCCATGTTTGTCTTTGTTGGCAAGTATCAGTGCTTTAAATCTGATGCAGGCTGCTACAGGTTGCCAGTGGAGGCAACACTGCAATGTGGTGATGTGGAGGAGAACTTGGCAAGATCTAAAACACAATATTTTGGTTTACTAACCAAGGGTGCTAGATGGAACCGTTTTTCTTCCAACAAGTGTATAGTAATTTTTTCTTACAAGTGTACGGTTATTGATCTTGCTACAGTTCATTTGGTGCTCAGTGTGTTATGAAGCCCTGAATGACCGATGGCCTTGTCTTGCCTGGAGTTGATTGAGTGCAGCCAGAGTTATGTGTGAAGTTAGGAAGGATTTAAGCTGCATACATCCGCCTACATGCTCATACCAAAGTCCATACATAATCAGTAAACCAGTCAGCTGTTGCTATGAAGGTCTGACAGACCGCTGCAGAGACTTTGGTGCTGTAGTGTTTGACATCAAATGGATGTGAGCATGGATTAGGTTGACTGCATGAAATGTGTTAATGTGCATTATTAAGCATATTTATTAGAGATAACTCTGGTTTCTAATATGTGAGTTAGCTATGGCCTCAGAAGTACAGAAGCACATTGTAACCCTAAAGAAAGGAATAATGAATTATTCTCTAATGTCTCTCCTAATATCTTGCATGGTGTATCCTGCATGTATTAACACACCGTATTTAAAATACAGAGACATACAAACTAGATTTATACCACAGCATACTTGAATCTGATTGATCGGAAGGTGTTGATTATTCCTAATCCTGTATTAATCCTTTATTATTCTTATAGTAACAACTAATTCACATGGACTTGTATAGCAGACACTCTGCGTAATCAAAGTTAGTAAAAAACAGATTAAAAAATGTGTTATTTTACAAAGGAAGACATATAAGTCAGTCTGTACAGGATTTCGCTGAGTGTTTTTGTGATTGTTGCGATGCAACTTGCGGAGTTTTTGTGCTTTTTTGCAGAAAACTACTTGACTTGGACTAAATTACAATTGCACAAAATAGTCTTTCGCAGTGATGTTTGTTGGTAAATGAGACCTTTTAGCTGTACTCATGTTCAATGCACGTGAATCGAAGGGGGCTTTGGCTGAATGCTTTGGCGTGATGACGTCACATGCCGCGTTTTGGTCCAAGTCTGCGGTAATTTTGAAAAATTGCGAGCTGCTGCAAATATTGCAGCGTTTCTTTGATTTTGCTTTAGTTTCTGGAATCGCAAAAAAATCTAAATCCTGGAGGGACTGATAAATGTTGAGTTGGTGAAGTTTTCTGTAGGATGTCTAACATTTATGTCAGGAGTCTCATGTGTAACCGCTTTGTAACAGTCAGTAAGTTTTCTGCCACGGGAAAGTCTTCGGGTCAGCGCACTTTGCACTTTTCTCTGCAACAAGACAAGCTTCATTTTTTTGGTCTCATTGACTTCAAAAAAGAGGAAAAATAGACTATTGAGAGGCCAGCTGTTTATAGTAAGTGGTAACAAGAACTAACTTGCCTCATGGATCTTCAACAACATTAAATCTGACTATAAAGGGTCAACAAGCACAATGTGTCAGCCAGAAATAAATGAAAAATTCAGTTGTTGACATATTGCTGTAGTATAAGAGGAATAAAACACTTTGGGATGCACTGTTAGTGGAAAATAATGAATTCAGAGCGGTAAACAATAACTCCGTTTCGCATCAGGCCACCATTGATTGTTGTCCTATAACAGCATCCTCTGTCGTGTTTTATTCCTTACATATTGCACAACAAAAGGCCGAGCCTGTGTGGGGCTTGGCTGAATACATTAGTTTAGTTCCGACTGAAACTTGTCATCTCTAAATGAATCTTACTGTAGCTGGAGGCCTCTGGTTGGTTAGCGGCAGGGATTTTAGTGCATTCTGCAGCCGTTGGCATAGCTGCTGAGAGTAACGCTGCACAATAAATGGAGCCGCCACCACAGAGGATCGTCCATATGTCACTAAAGAGACTCATACAGTGAAAGCAAGTGATTGGGGGAGGGGACGAGATAGATGAGGAGGGGGGTGGGGGTGCATGCGAGAGTTCTCAGTGCTAAAGCAGGACCACTGTTTGAATCAAGCAACGCAAGTATTTCATTTCACAACCTCCTTCCTCTGAATCGAATTGAACGTGCAAGTCTGCATTTTCTTTCCTTTATTCACTGTACGTAATGAGCTATCTATACAACCTGAAGACATCTCGTAATGCGAAATCATGCTGCTTGGGTCCTTTAGATTTCCCCTCTTGTCTTTACTGTGTCTTATTTCTTCTCGTTCCTACCCCACTTGCTCCTTCAGCTAGACCTCCCAAAGGTGGCTCTCTAATGAAGCAGGGAAGTAGCTGAGCCACGCAGCCTCTCAGGCCCACAGATGGAGGCAGAGTGCCAGGTCAGGGCTTCACGTAATGCCCTGTGAAAGCTGCAGGACTCCAAAACACTTCCCGGCAAGACAGGGACATAATCAAACCGTGTACATTCCACTCCTGAGCCACAGAACGTCTGCTGGCAGAGAGGCGCTGATGTACAGCACCTGTAAAGAGCTACTGGCAGAGTTCCATAAACAGCCGCAGTGCGTGAAACAGAGTGATCGTGCAGGGCTTGGTGCGATCCACTGGCCTCCATAAATAAAACTATTTTGTCAGGAAAGAAGACAAAATAAATAAAGACTTACTTAAATGACTGCATCATGAAGATGGAGCTCTGTGTACTTATTCTGAGTTTACCTTTAAATATGTCGAGTTATAACAAAAACAATTTATGTAGGCTAATAAGATGTTTAAAATGTTTTTAATGTCTATGAAGCTACTAAAGTTGACTAGAAACATCTAAGAAAAATCTGTACAAATGTGTGATTTCAGCTATTCCTAATAGCTAGCTGGCTATTTAGTGGCTACATAACTATCTTGCATTTCTCACAAGTATATGCAGGTGGCGTTTTAGTATCGAAATCTCAATTTAAATTATGATTTATTTAACCGTAGACAATCCTGTCAAAATATACCATAAAACAAAAATTTTTTTCATTGCTAACATTTTGTGAGGTCAGCTAGCTAGTTTAGCAAATGCTCTGTGGCTAAATGTTTCAGGGTCATCCTCTAATATTTTCCTGAGCAAATACATAGTGTTCTGTGAATCCATATTCATAAAAGTACTGAGAAAATCTCCATTTTAAAATGTAAAATTTAAAGTGCATGAGTACTAACTAGAGATCGACCGATTAATCGGTGCCGGTAACCGATTGCTGGAACTATCAGTTATCGGCAAAAATCCACACGTGAGCGGCCTCTAGAGGCAAAATAAAAACTGTCCATCACTGACAGATTTTTGTTGTGTTATTTGAAGTGTTTTTTTTTCATTTTTTTTTACATTTATTTTGGATGTCTCTATTTTTGTATTTGTCATTTGGAATGGTTAATTTTTGGTTCAGTTTGGATGCATATGTTTTATTTACTTTAATATGTATTACTAGTTAATATAAATAATATTGGGCGCACGGTGGCTTAGTGGTTAGCATGTTCGCCTCACACCTCCAGGATTGGGGGTTTGATTCCCACCATGGCCCTGTCTGTGCGGAGTTTGCATGTTCTCCCCGTGCTGCAGGGGTTTCCTCCCCAGTCCAAAGACATGTATGGTAGGCAGATTGACGTGTCTAAAGTGTCCGTAGTATATGAATGGGTGTGTGAGTGTGTACGTGATTGTGCCCTGTGATGGATTGGCACCCTGTCCAGGGTGTACCCCGCCTTGTGCCGATGCTCCCTGGGATAGGCTCCAGGTTCCCTGTGACCCTGAAAAGGATAAGCGGTATAGAAGAAGGATGGATATATTAATATTTATATATTTATTTCATTTTAAAAAGAGCAGCACATTTTCATGGCACAGTCAGTACTGTTTATTATTGTAGTAAAGTTCAGTAATATTTTACTTTGAGTGTTAAGTTTTCATTCAGTATCAATTTTAAAAGCGGTTGATTAATCGGTTATCAGCAGGTACTGCCCAACTTAGTTATCGGTATTGGTAAAATCCACTATTGGTCGACCTCTAATATTGCTATAATAAAATTCTTCTCAGTGATGTCGAAATTTGTGAAAAAGCCACAAAGAAAGCTTTGTCTTTCAGCCTGTGTGAAGTGTCAGTGGCTGACTGCCTTGCTGCACTGACTTTCAGAACAATTTGTCTGTGTGTTTCTATCCGAGGGGGTTGAAGTCTTCTTTTTTTCCCAGCGTTCAATTGGCTCTCGTTTGTAGAGTGCTGGGTAACAGTGGCTGGTTGTCATGGTTGCACCCCCTTCCCACAAGGCTCTTCTCACAATGACCATGCTTTCTGTCTTGGAGATCACAGGGAGACAGCAACAGCCTGGCTTTGAAACCCACTTTGCCTGTTAGCGCTCAGAAAATCCTCAATTCAGCACAAAACACTGGTGATTTCATTCTGAATTCTGAATCTGCTGATAAGAAAGAATCAGTAGTCTAAATTGTTGGAAATGTAACTTTTGGATTATTAGTGTTATATTAGTGTTAGTATAAAAAATATAACTGAGTCAGTAGTTTGTTTTTTTTTTTTGCTTTTGATAAAGATTTAAAATATAAAGTGAGGAATTTAAATCTGTTACAAGGTTTGTTTGCGATCAGCTTCACAGATGAAGATGCTACCCTCTGAGATGCACAGGTGGACTTGCCACCTGACAAAGTAACACACATTACAGTCATAATGTAAGATTGCTCTCTATATTTTTTAAATATTTTTTTTCAGAACAGCTGCTCTTTGTTTCTGTACTACTGTTGATTGGCTGTTCCATGTTCCTGATGGCTGGTCTCAATGGTATTGTCTCCGTGTTAGCCTCCTCTGGTCCTCCCTCCCCCTTCTATAAGGCCTGCTGCTGTCTCTGTGTTTTTTTTTTTCTTTATCACAGAAACACAGCAAAGCCCAACAACTCATCATGCTGCCCCTCCATGGTGTTGTTCTGTGTATCTCCAACGCTCCATCCCTGTCCTCTCTGCGCCACCACAGCGGCTTTGTGGGATATCCTCTCCATTAACTGCTCCGTTGGGATTACGTCACCGAGGATGGACTCAGAGCCCGTCAGGACAGCTGTATATTGATTTTCAACACGTCCTGCACGACTGCTTGTTTTCACATCTCATGACAAGCATTAAGTACATTCAGTACTGCAGAGCCAGGGTGACATCTCAAGGCAGAAATAATGTATTAATCACATAGCTTTATATAGATCTGTATCCATCCATCCGTCATGAATGCCCTGGAAGCTAAATATTACGTTTCTAATAAAACCAGAACACTGGCTGTGGTCAATAGCTCAACAGATGGGCTTATTTAGGGTTTAATTAGGAGAAGCACTCAGCCTAGGGAAAGTGCTTTGCTTGATCTGGGAGCAAAAAGGCCAGATGGGGGGTGAAAGTGTGGAATAAAGTCTAAGGGACAGGTCACTGTCACTGCTGAGAAAAACAGAACAACATACACACACACACACACACACACACACACACCAGTTCTCACACAGTTGAATTGAAAGCCTCACAGTCTTCAAGCCCCAGCTATAAAAACCTTGAGGCTACTGAGCCATCATTTGAGAAATAATATTTTTGTATTAATGTATTCACTTAGTGTGTGCCAGATGAATACATTAATAACGGTTCTTTTACTGTATGAATGGAATGACATTCTGTGTCATTTTGCATGCGTGATTGATTGGGGAAAGGAACCAGAGGGGGTATATCCTCCTCTCCAGATGGCTGGGCTGTGCAGGGCTGGTCATTAGTCCCATGCCTGGTGGCTCAGGCTCTATTCAGAGATGGGGAAGGGCCAGGGTGCTTTTACTTATGGCAAGGAGATAAACATGGAAATGAGGGATAATAAAGGGTGCGATGAAATGAGTGTAAAGGAGGTAGCCTTGAGCCAACAAAACATTTAAGACACATTGTGGAGGAAAAGAACCTAAAGCGAATGTCAAATGTTTATGAGTAGCCATCCATTTTCTGACCAGAGACTGGCCATAGGGTTAGACACATTACTGTAGCTCAAAAAAGGGAGAGTTTTTACAGACTTTTATAGATTTCACATTTTGTTTGCTCTCTCTGGTTTGATTAGTGAACTGAATCCTACCTTCATCCCTAACTGTAACCTTTGTAACCTTTCAAACTAATTGAATTGGGCTCTATTAGATATTTGCAAGGATTAGAGCATATTGGTCTTGTCAGATGTGAGATAAGAGTTCTAAGAGTTCATAGGTCTTTCTATAGAGTTTCCCAGAATCACACTGAACACACTCTCTAGCCAGATTATCTTATCTTCATGATGCTTTTGGGAACCTGGGCTCAGATCACTAAATGTATTTCGTAAAACTTGTTGCTATTTATACGCATGATGGAATACTCTCTTGACTTTGAATTTGCAGACTTTGGGTTTCTGATGTATCATTTGTTTAAGTCTTCCACCCAGCTTGGGGCTGGGTTGACAAGAAACAGCCAACAATAACGTTTCTGCTATACACATCTCATACTCTTCAGCAAAAGGCATGTTGGGCGTTTCCATAGCAACCACCCACTTTTCTCCACGTGTGCTGTGTAAGCCTGTGTCGAGCGCTTCCTTTGCCACTATCGATCAGACCGGAGCCTCCATACCCGAGCTATTAGAGTGGATCTCCCCCATCTCTTCTCGAGGCTGAACAGTATCTCCAAAGGCTGAATTAGTCATCAGACTTATTACGATCTGATATCTGCAGTACAATGGTAATTTCATATGGATTGATTCGATGGGTCACACTAGTCAGAATATCTGTCGGAATGATCAAGGGAACAAAATCAAATAAAGTTCTTTTATTGTTCTTTAACAGTCACATTTTGCGCTACTGAAGCCTACAAGATTGCTTGATATGGCAGTATCCTTTGAAAGAAGAAACTAGAATAGCAGATATCTGAAGGCATTTCAAATGCTGAGAGATTTGAATGGTCAAGATGTCAGCTGGGTACGTGCCAGTGATTTGAACGCTTTGGGGTTTAGAACAAGCATGAACAGTAACTCTGATGGTTCAATCAAGCTTTACTACTCAATACATATAACAGGTCATGTTATTTAAAGAACCTTTTGACAGAAACTTTGACATCCTTTTCCTCTAGGATCAATCTTCTTTTTATGTTTGTGCAAACCTGTTTTTTTTTTTTTCCATCTGTTTTGCTATAGCTTTTCCTCGTTAATTCCTTCCATCGCTCACTGCTAATATGGCCATAATGAGGAATTCAACCATTGAGGCGACGAGAACTTTTAAGGCCTGTTACTTCTGTTCTCCGGAGATATCTATCAGGCCGGTCTGCCCTTTAAAAATCCATCACATAACACAGACCAGCAGAGCCACACGCCCATCCATCTCCCCGGCTATTATGCAGCGATGACATTAACAAGAAGCAAAGCGAGTTAGAACCTCTGCTCGCTACTGGGGCTTTTTTTAACTCACAAATTAAGCATTTTTCTAAACTAGGCCCAAATTATAGCCTTGGAGAATTGTTAACTTTGGCACTCTCATGAAATGTACAACAGACTGTATGTACTGACGTAAAGGGAGAGAGATGACAGTTTAATTGTTGAGAAGAACTTAATGAGAGTTACGTCAGTTTTGTTCATGGTCAGGTGAATCACAAGATTTGGTTCAATTATCACTCGGACATCTTCTTGCTAGAAGACTTAACTAACTGTTGGAACCGCAAGTACGAGTTCTAATAGATTGTTAGGACGTCTTTGAGTGTTTGTTTAACACACTAGATGCTCTAATGCTTTGTATCATGTTGAATCTTTTCTGCTGGGCTTAAAGCTGAAGGAATTTCTTTTCAGCATCTCTGAATTGTGTTTTTTCGTGGGCCAGAGCTGATTAAATAACCCTTTATCTTCTTTTCTTCATTAATGAAAGCTATAAACACATTGTATTCGGGTGAGTTACCATTTTAATGGAGTGATGAGAGATTTAATTGACTTGCATAGATGGTGGAAGGAAAGCTTAGATAATTATGACTTCAGAGTAATGATCCTGCTGCAGTATTGACTTTGTCTTTTCCTGAATATACTCAGAAATTGTTAATGACGTAGAGGACCAACTTTTCATTTCCATGTGACCTGTGCGACCTGAGGGACTTAAGAGGAGGTTAGGTAACTGAATGGATCACAGAATAGTCATTACTAAGCGTGTCACGTGGCCACTAGAGGTCTGAGGGAACTTCTGCTGGATGAAGATCTGGGCCGAGGCAGCAGCGACGTGATCTGAGAAAGAGGATCTGAAGACAGCCGAGCTCTGCTACATCCTTGCTGTTTGGTCAGTGCATGACACCATTTACAGAGACCGAATTCAATTTTGTGAGGTGGAGATGTGAGGTTTATGTTTTCAGACAGACTTTCATATGACAAACGTGGTGGATGGTGAATCAATCAGGCCTGCTGAAGCGGAACATGAAATATAAAGGAATAGTAAGAGATTCCCAGGAAGAGATTTTTGAAATGGCTCACTGCAGATGAAGGCATTTAGTCTATTTCTTTGAACCAGGTCGTGTATGCGTTTTCAAAGGCATGAAAACATTTACGTCAGAATATTTGGATGGGATTAGTTCTGTATGAGGGAAATTCACACTTTTACAGGTTTTTATTTCTGTCCTTAAAGAAAACTCTCAGCCATAATCCCATCATGAATCCCAACATTTTGATGACGTAAGAGTGGTTGATCATTAGTTTCTTACAGACAGACATCTCTGTGATTTTTAAACCGTCCTTTACATTGTAAAGCATTTGCATTATTACATTGCACATTTAGTTCTCTCTTTAAATTCTTCATTTTGCACTTTAGTACCTTTAGTAATATTACCTCAGTAGGTCATTTCTTTACTACAAATGCCTTCATAAGACAACGGAGACATAAGAGTGGTGTGATATCATATAATATGTATGGTTATTAATAATTTCAAGTAAAACAAGCAACCTTCAGCCTTCATACTTGTATGAAGTGTACATATGTACACTCACTGATCACTTTATTAGACACACTTAGTTTGTTAGCTTGCGTACTCATCTACTATTATTGGCCATTTTATCAGATTACCTATCATAGAGATCAATTTGTATAAGCATATACTACAGGGTGTCCCAAAAGTCTCCATATGTACGGGACTATGTACACCAGCACCATGTCGGTCGTGTTTTCATCAGTGGATGTTCGTGGATGTCTACGTCTCGGTTGGTCTGCAACACTTCCAGTCTTTTCGCGTTTGTTAATAAGTTTCGGCAACAGTGTCGTGTGTGTGTGATGGGATCTGGAAAAACTATATATATATAACATAAACTATTGAAAAATTTTGGAAGACATTTTGATAAAAATGGCACCCTGTCCAGGGTGTACCCCGCCTTGTGCCCGATGCTCCCTGGGATAGACTCCAGGTTTCCCCGTGACCCTGAAACGGATAAAGCGGTATAGGAGATGGATGGATTTTGATAAAAGGTGTTAATTTCCCATATATATGGAGACTTTTAGGACACTATATATGTGGGACTACATTTATGCTAGCGTATCTAAATGTATGAATACCTTGGGTTTTTATACTGATATAGCCACATGTTCTATCACATGGCCATATATACTATGGCACAAGTTTATAATCATTCCTTCCAGGATTTCACGATTAGCGCAGATTTTCCGCAGATTTGGACCAAGACATGTCATGTGACGTCATCACAACATGCATTCACCCAAAGCCCTCTTGGATTCACGTGAGTCGAACATGAGTACAGCTAAAAGATCTCATTTACAAGCAAACATCACTGAGAAAGACCGTGCAAAACAAGATCGAGCAATTACAATTTCGACATTTTAAGTAGTTTTCCAGGAATAAAAACCTTGAAGTTTTGAAAAAAGTCGCAGCAAATTCAAGCGTTTTGGACAATTATTAAAAAAAACTCCACAAAATTCTCTACGGGCTGAATAGGAAAAGAAACCTGAAGAAAACTGGTGTTAATTCATAGATGAAAGAGGAGGAAGTAGGCATGCAAAATCTGAATTAAAAATGATACTGTGAGAAGTGAATGCCAACTGAATAAGGCTTTTATCTCAATTCTGAGGTGATGTGTATCTGTTCCTGAATCAGTTCTGGCTTGTTTTTGGATGCAGCAGGCAGCTTGTGAAACAGATGTAGAATTAATATCCTTTGTCGCAGGCAAAACTTTATGCACTATATACAATAGTCAGTAAAATGATCTTAAATAGCATTATTGTATTTCATTCTGGAATCTTATAGCCACACGCTTTTTTATTTACGCATGCTCAAAGCAGGATAAGAAGCTAAGCTAGCACACACAGCAATGCATTGCCTCGGGTTCCGTCAGAACTGTGATCTTTCGGCACTGTCATTGTCCTCACACCTCACAGAGCACACACAGATGGCCTGCTGACTGCTTGTGTGTGTGTGTGTGTGTGTGTGTGTGAGAGAGAGAGAGAGAGAAGCCTGTGTGAACCTCTGCATCCTTTAGCCTTGGCTGAGGCATCCAGTCGTGTGGTATAATCAGATTAGGGAGGTGAGGAGAAAAACTGCCATTATTTCCACTTTACCAACAACAACAACGGCAGGTCACGCATTGGAAGGTAATAGATATAGGAGAGGGAGTGAAGTAGGTGTGTGTGTGTGTGTGCGTGTGCGCGCTTCTTGCGGAGTCCCTCTAATCTAACTAGGCGGTATTCCCAAGCTCAGCTGATGGAGTCCAAAGCAGCGATGCTGCATTACACCACAGCAACGGTTGCCGGCTGCGTATCCGTGGCGACAGCGAAGGGCTTGTGTTGGGCACATCTGGCCTGGGCGGGCACTGCCTGGCTCAGCATGGCAACAGCATCACCCAGACACACAGCCTCTCATCAGGAAGCCTGCAGCAAGAAAACCTACAAACGCACACACACACACGCACACACACATACATTAGGTACTCAGCAGCACAGTGAACAAAGATTTTGATATACTTGTTTTATTGAATTATTTCTTTTCACTCTTAGCCCACAGTGTCAACATTAACATGCATGTATTCCCTTTCATCAAACTGTTTTAATTAATGATATGTTCCTTACATTTCTAATACAATAGCAGTATAAATATATTTATATAAATAGACAGCCAAGTTTCACATTCTGCTTTGGGCAGCATGTGTACAGTATGTTTGTGTGTGAGTGTGTGTGTGTGTGTAAAGATAGGAGTGGAAATATGTAGATACTGTGGATGTGACAGCAATTAAAATCACTTTTTGTTTCATATTTGCTACTCATACTTGAGTACACTGCTCATACTCATACTACCCCATGCTTCGGGGCTTGCTTCCTGTACTCCGGTTTCCTCCCCCAGTCCAAAGACATGCGTTGTAGGCTGACTGGCATCTCTGAATTGTCTATAGTGTGTGAATGGGTGTGTGAGTGTGTGTGCGATTGTACCCTGCGATGGGTTGGCACCCAGTCCAGGGTGTCCCCAGCCCTAGCTCCCCTGGGGAAGGCTCCAGGCTCCCCGAGAATCTTTTTAGTATAAGCGGTAGAAAAAATGGATGGTTGGATGGAAGATTCATTAGTATTCTTCCCATTTAAAGGATTACTCCAGTACTTTTCAGCCTCCACATACACAGTCTATATGTAGTGCATCTGTACCATATGCTGAATACAACTAACAACAATTTCAACACATTCAACTCTACTAAAAAATAAAAAACCCCAGAAAATTCATTTACTCAAACCTCACTTATCATGGAGGTCTAAGGGCAGTTGTTGGGCAATCAATAAACATTTATGTGCAAAATAGTGTTTACATGATGTCTTCAAGAATTTCTTTATAATTTCTCCTTTATGGAACTACATGGATGCTTGAAGAGTTTGTAGTCATGTGGAAATATGCACACATACAACTAAATTTTCAGGAAGGCCTAGGTAACTGGACTTTTTACTGTATTGTTGGATGGAGTTATGAAGTAACTAAAGTGTGGGAGAAAGACCACACCTGAAGCTTTGCCTTCTATCTAAATTAACATCCTTTAATTTCCAGTCTCTCTCTCTTTCTCAACTAGTCGTGACGTTTCCGCCCCCACCACCTCCCCACCTCTTCCCTGCAATTTAACACCTACCCATACGTCTTTCGTGGTTGGTTATACTATTTATTGCAAAGCAGAAACTGTGCAGAGCTTCAGTCCTCAGCAGTTCTCGGAGTTCTCTCTACTTTTTACCTTCCACAATCACTCATGTCATTTAGTGGGCGTGGTCTGCACTTGGGGGAAATAAATAAACACTTTAGAATGAACAACTGCACAGGATCTTTATGGTAATGGATTGTAAGTGTGGTTGTGATTGTAAATTTGTGTAATATAGTCTCATTTTTAACTTTCATTTAGGGAATTCAACAACTGCCCTTAGACTTACATTATAAATGAGGTTTGCATTATAAATGAGGTTTGAGTAAATAGGGTTTTTGTTCTTTTTCTCAGCACAACGGAATAAATGCTGTTTCAAAATGTAAGTGGTGATCGCTCATATGCTACAGATGCAGTGGTTCTTAGAGGTAAGGGTGAAAATGCTGGAGTATCGCTTTAAGCAAAAGAAGTAAATCAGATGAGACCCAAACAGAGCACAAGGATCATGTTTTTCCAGTACTGTATATGGAATTAATAACTGTGGCTTCTTTAGTTTTATTGAAACTGTCATATAATAATCTTTGAGTTTTTACCATGACATTGTACCCGCATATTCCTGTCTTTACCAGCTGTGTTACACCTCTTCCTCCTGCTCTCCTAGTAAATCAGCTCTCTGCATTAGCTATGGAGTGCTCTGTGAAAGCCATTGTGTTTTTCTGGCAGCTATATGCGGCAGAAAAAAAGGCCGTGATTTCAGTGCATTATATGTGTCATGTACTTCCTGCATTTGAATCAAATCACTATGGTTACAGCATTGACTGTATGCTTGCATGCGTGCGTGTGTGTGTGTGTGTGTGTGTTTCCATAGGGTATGTCGATTGTTCTGTTCTGTTATGTGTATGTTTGAGGTGACTGTTGAACAGTGTCATGGTTAGACGTCTGAGATGAATCTATAAGTGGATTGCTTAGCATATTTTAGAAAAAGACGTCATCCTTGTTGATCTGAGGCTTTTTTACAGGCATTTTTTGTTGCAGAAGGAAAATTTGTGCTGAAGCCATCAACAAATCTCTTGTCAAAAAACAGTGTGTGACCACAGAGACATGCTTCAGTCATGTGTTTTAAGATTCTTTTGAATGCCTTTCAAATTTGCACTCACAGCAACGGGTGGACAAATTTTTGTTTGTTTGTTTCTTTGGTACCTACCCTGATGGAAAAACAAACAAACAATAGAAACCATCACAGAAATTGTAATGGTATCTACTACAAATACCATTACAAACCATCAGTTAACCATTAACACCATTACCATTATTGGTCCTTAATGGTATTCACTAGACATAACGTGCCACAAATAGAAGGCAACAAATTACCAGTCCTATAGGGACCATTATAGTTGCCATTAAAACCAATACATTCCCATTAAAACCCTCAAATTCTATGAAATACATTTTTTCAGCAGGGTGCTTCACCAGACACGTGGAAGCTTGAATATGCTGCCCAGTCCTATGGGTTTTTATTTATTTATTTATTTTACCAGAAACCTCACTGACAGGCTAAAAGTGATAGAGGTGATGTAATAACATATGGCCAGCTAGCTAGCTAGTTAGAACAGAGAACTGAATGACTATATGGGTGCCAACCCATTGCAGGGCACAATCACACACACATTCACACACTATGGACAATTTAGAGATGCCAATCAACCTACAAGGCATGTGTTTGGACTGGGGGGAGGAAGTTGGAGTACTCGGAGGAAACTCCCGAAGCACGGATAGAACCTGCAAACTCCACGCACACAGGGCACAGCCAGGGGTCTGTCACTCCTGTCGCATCTGTTAAAATAACTGTTTCTGTTAAGATTTTCGGCTCCGTTAAGACTCTGTTAACTTACCTGTCGTGGTCTGATCGGTCATGTGAGGACGCGCATTGATAGAGAAGCGTTCCCATTGGCTTCAGCCTGTAGGTATTATGGCCAATCATGAAAGTCAGCACTGCGCAACCACACGCAGACTAGCTGCTACGCTTATGTGCGGAACTTGCGTTCATGTTGAGCCACTGTCTGAGCCGTGCAGCTTTACAAAAAATAATACGCACGTCGTGATCAATCAGATTTCAGAATTCAACCATGCTGTGGTTATAAAAATATCTAAAAAAAATAAAGTATAAATCACACATGTCTTTTAAACCCTTTTCCTACATCAAGTGACAAGGGTCATTTAAATGTTTAGGAAGCACATCTTTTGATACTGATTCAAGGCAAATAAAAGTAGAACACAGGATCTAAATGATAAGAACGTAGATGTTTAGTCTTGGAATACCTCAGTATTACTGTATGAAAACTTGAAGACTATTTGAACTGTGAAATTTTGACAGCCGTACTGTGTGTTTATCTTGAGGCTTTCAGAAAGAGATGAGACAGTGTGGGTGTGTGGAAGTGTGTGGAGATTGAAAGTCCAGACAGACATGTTTCACCCTCATCTATGTCTTCTGAGAGAATTACACAGCAGTTATACTACACCAGGCTCTCACTCCATAGAGAGCTTCTTGTTGTTTTTTTGTTCGTTGTTTTTTAAGCCTCCCACCATTTTCTACCATTGTAGCTGTTGTTGATTGTGTCATGTAATGCAGTAATGAAGTCAGGGTGGTTGCCATGTTGCAGTTAGCTTGTTACTGGCTGTGTGTAATTTTCTAATCCAGTAGTAGGTCAGTGTATTATTCAGTGTAATGAGGAGTTTTTAGATGATATAAGGTCAGGTTTGTAATTATCACCCGTCGTAATGCTACTAGATTGCATTTAGATTGTAACAGCTGCAGGTTATCTTGCTTTTTGGTATATTTTAAAAAGCTTGCTGAAGTTGAACTTAGCTGCATTTCAGTAGCAATATGACATGCAGCTAGCTATACTTTGCTTCATATCAAATTTTAATATACAGACTATGAGCAAACTATGACTACTAAACAATCCAAATGGTCTGGATGCCATAAAACCTTCACAGACATCTGCTACGAGACGCTGAGTAAATAAGCGAAAGCCGGTCATGTTGCCCTTCGGCTGAGGGTCGCACCAGATGAGGGGGTTCAGGGATTAGAGTCCTGACTCGAACAGATGGCCATACCTTTTGATATCTTGGATGCATACACACACAGACCCCAGACCACACCTGTTTGTACACTTCCACATGCATTCATGCATGCACACAAATGTATTTGCACATAAATTGAGTGATAAATCATCTTCTGCGGTAAGCTGTACTCAATGAGTAAAGGCGCTTGACTGTAAACCATCGTTTCAGCTGTGGGCCCCACTGAGCCACGTGCACATGGAGACACGCAGCAGACGCTACGGATTGGTCGGGGTCACCGTGCCAGCGGCTCAGGGCCAGAAACATTCAAGGGCGCAAGGCTGCATGATGCGCGCACCAGGGAGAGAAGCTACAATAACACGCACAGCCTCAGGCATCGGACATCAGATTACTGCATCACTGTACAGCAGCTGACCATAGAATGAATTTTACGCCTTAAACATCTACTAATTATGAATATCAACTCTTTTCACCACTTAGAGCTTAAGAAACATTTTGCTTACACAGCTGATAAAGGGCTTTGTGTACTATGTAGTAATTTTACAGTGTACATCAGTGATGAACCATGTATTCGACAAAAAAAGAACTTTCTGAAGTCAATAGATGATTCACTTATCACTTATCAACGATGTGTTGGTATGATGCGTTACCTGAGTGATTCTTTTCCCACAGCAGCACACTCTGAAGTGTTCTATTCCTCTTATACCACAACAATTTGCCAATGATTACATTTATATCAATTTATATTTTTCTCTCTTGAAGTAAATAAGACAAAACAATGCAGCTTGCCATGTTAGTGGGAAATCAGAAAGTCCTGAAGACTTTGCTCTGATGGAAAACTTACTGACTATTACAAAGTAATGACACCTGTTAAATAAACATCTCAACCAGTCTCAACGACTATACATTTTTCCTATACATTTAAATAATATGACATATTTTGAACCAGATTATTATTAGTCTTATATTGTAATTATACATTTTATAATACAAGTGTCTTTCACGTGTCTTTAGAGAAATCAATCAACACTTTCTGACCAATCAAAAACGAGAATTCAACAGCACTGTGGTGTAAACCTACAATCAACCACTGAGAAATCATGTAATACTATGTAGGAATGTACATCTACACAAGCCACTATCCAGCCATTGTCCGTACCGCTCATCCTACACAGGGTCACGGGGAGTCTGGAGCCTATCCCAGGAGGCTCGGGGCACAAGGTGGTGGACACCGTGGACACTCATACATATTCACACTCCAACCAATTTGGAAAGGACAATCAGCCTACAATGCATGTCTTGGTACTGGGGGAGGAAACTGGAGTACCCACAAGGGTGGAGGCAGGATTCAAACCCCCAACCCAGGAGGTACAAGGCAAACGTGCTAACCACTAAACCACCGTGCCCCCCCACAAGTCACTCAACTTCCTGTCTATTCAGTTATATATATATAACTCCATCTCTGTCTCTATAAATTATTGATGACTTCTTTCCAATCATTAAGAAGGGCAACAAATGAGCCTGAATATTATTATTTCAGATTTGAGCAGCAGTTAAAACCTCATTAACGGATTATTCAGTAATACTAGCTGCATAAATTATTACACGTAGTTGTCTTTCTATGTCTGCCAATAGCTTTATTAATGTTCTGGAAACAGTTCAACTGATTTTGAGTAAAATTGTTACCTCTCTCACTCTATCTCTGTGGTGTTTGTGCATCTCTGCATTCCTCTCTCTCTCATCCACCCCCCCCCTTTCAGTGTGTAGATCATGTGACTGTCGCTTCATAATTGGCCGTGTTTCAACCATAATCGAATGCTAATGGAGAACGGGTAACAATTACAGATTACGTCATTGCGATTCGCCTCTAGGTTTGGATGTCATCCCACATTTCACGAGACCCGAATAAACGGCGTAAAAAATCTCTGCCTTTCTCTGACTGCCTCTCTTCCCCCCCTCACTCTCTCTCCATCTCTCCCACCTCTCTTTTGTGTGTTTGGCTAGAGAGCATGGCTGCATGTGACTCATAGTTGAGCAGGACTGTATTTTTAGCATCGATTCTCCTCCTCACTGTGCAGCTTCCTTTAGGGAGAAGAAAAACCCGTAAAGCAGTTTTCATGTATATGTCCATTATGGAGCATCATTTAATAACGGATAACTCAGTGCTAAAGCATTATGTCCTCCCACTTATAACAGAAACAGCAGGACAGCGGATAGGTCCAGACACAGTTCCGTTTTGTTTGTCTTGGTTTGTCAGTTTGTCTCAAAGCAAAAGCGAGGAAAAGGCTGAACATGTTGATACAGCAGTCAAGAACTTTTAACTTTTGTTCTCATTTCCCTTTCTGTGATCTTTTTAAGTGACGGAAAGAGTTCTCTCTGTCTTTTTCTCTCCGCCTCACCTCTATTGTTCTTTAAAACTCAGTTTCGGATTAAAGCAGATTAGCCGAGGCTCTGATTGCTGTGTGTGCTTCTGCCTCCCTTCCCCCATCGCTCTTTGTCCTGCCATCATGCAGCTCCCCGAACAGTGTAAAAAATGCAGTATAGGGATATTTATGAAGAAATGGTCCAGATTTTAAGCATGGCTATGCAACTACACACTGTTTCAGATGAAATTTAGAGTGTTCTGTCATGTCCACTAGCAGATTTACTATTTAATATGAATGTACACGGAAGTCCACGAAAGCTCAACAGTTCTAAGTTTGTAAATCCTATACTGTATTTTAGAGCTGTACTTTAACATTATGTTATTTTCAGAAAACATACTTTTGAGATAAATACTGCATTATTGTTTTCTTTATCCCTTTACAACCCTGTTTCTTTGTTTAAAGCAGGATAGAAATTTCCCAAAGGGTTTTTATGTGTCAAACCGACAGCGAGTCAGCTTAAAGGTAATTACACAAAATGGCTGGTGTGGGAACAATAAAAACAGTGATGTAGTGATAATTGTGTATCAGTCCATCAGTAAAAAAGACTCTTCTCATTTTCTATTAGCTGAGTGTGTGTTCATGCTTGAAGCTCTGTTGAGTGAGATATCAAATGTGCTTCAGGAAAAATAAACATAGTTATTTGACTGGTTTATTTAACCTTTTAGACTCTTTTACCTTTCTAAAGACTGAGGCTTATTTGACAGGAAATGCAAGAAAAACAGCTAATATTATGTTATAAGAGGGAAGGATGAAAGTGTGGAAACTATTTAAGGTTCCCTGGAATTTATGTCTGTCATTTTGTATACCTTGTTTTGTTTTGTCATTTTTGACAGGATATTAAGAATGAAATCCCCAGATTCGGTACAACCACAGCTAATGAGAAATGTCACTCAATAAACTATTCACTCCTATAAGTTACAGCAGGACTTCAAAATAAGAATGTGGTTCAACCTGCCAAAAAAACCAACCAAAAGTCGTCTCTGTGTGTATGACTAACAAACATGCCGGATGGAAAGTGATAAATGATGAGCTAGAGCAAGCAATACATCACACAGCACGACAAACTATCCAAAATCTCTACAAATCTGCAGGGTAGTTTGATGGTGGAAGGAAATTCTCATTTTGACAAATTGGCGCTTTTCTAGTTTCACACTGAAAAAAAACAAAACATGGAGCAGCGAAGCTCTAAATACAATGTGTAAAAGCAGAAAGTTCAGCTTCCGGCTTTGACAGACATTTATCACTGTGTATGTACTCTTCTCCTCGATCACAACTCAACCCATTAAACCCTGATGCTCTATCAAACTCTGTTGTTTTGACTATATTCTGAGGGCTGCTCACCTCTCTTTGGACCTTTTGGTCTACCTGCCACGTGGATTAAAACTTGGCCGCAAATGGAAAAGAAGACAATAAAATTGTTTGAAGCTCAGAGAGAAAGGCTTGAAGACCCCCATGAGCGAGCACTTTCTGAAGAATGAGGCCATTTTACAGCTGTTGTCCATGGCTTTCGCTCGCGCGCCTTTGCCGTTCTGTGTGAAGAATGGAGTCATTTCATGGTGAATGCTCAGTGACACCAAAAATAAAGAGAGAGATTGTCAGGACTCATTGATTTTTTACGACAGTGAAAAACATCAACAACAATGCCACTTAGCCATGGCTGTGAGGGCTGACATGGGCGACACAGTGACTGTCTCAGAGGGATGCTCAGAGTGTATTGGCTCGATTTGGTATGTTTATCTGGCAGTGCTTGCATGGTTTCATAAAGCAGTAGCAGTATTACTTTTCTTGGGAAATAGGAAATGCTCCCTCATATGTGGCTAACAGCCTGTGGGGTGCTGAATGGCTGATTCCTGGTTTCAGGAAATGGGAATGACTTTCAGAAATCTGTAGTCACTCTGTATAAATCTGTATTCATGTAGCGTCAAGAATGCACCTGCTACAAATGTCTATTAGTAGCCTTAGGGCTAGTGGAAGAGCTTTTCTTGCTGGGTTTATAGAGTTACAAGAGTGCTGCTTTTGGGAATTGGCAGTGCCACATTCTTGGCTTTGTTTGTGACTTTAAATGCATTATGATTATGACTTCTGTGGCTTGCATAGCTCAGATATGTCTTGCTTTTGTTGGAGCATTTGCTTTCCTTACTGAATTCCCCAAGCCCACCTTATGGATATGAGCTATATTGCATCCATATGGCACAAACAGTTTGCTGCATTGTTATTATCCATAGTGTATTATTGTCTATACATCTTTAACCATGCAAAGGTCCCAGCTATTGTTTTCCCCTGAAACAAACTATTCATTATCTATTCTGATGTATTCAGGAGCTATAGGAAAGGTAAATGAAGAATGTAAAGGTTTCAGGGGTTAATATCTGACTTCACAGCACTTCTATGGCTTGCCTTTCCTTGGTACATATGTGTTGTTTACAGCAATGAGAACAATGGAAGCCTGTCACATTGGGGTTTTCTCCTTCTCTTGCGCATAACATCATTCAGAGATGTATAATAGCACTGCTGTTCCCCATCTATGGACGATCAGTGCTGCTGTGCGATGTTACACAATGTGCAGCATGTTTGAAGTAGCAGGACATCCATTGAGGGTGGATAATAATGGGGAAACAACACATTAATGTGTAACAGTACTTAATTATATATAGAGAAATGCATAGCTGATTCGCTAAATTGGCCACAAGTGACCAGGTCACATTACATGTTCTAAGATCACCTCCGTGTCACAACTCATGACCAAAGAATTCTTGTGGTTTTTGTCTGCGACAGCAAAATTGAGCTGTACAGTATAAACCTGGCTTAAATCCATGTCTAGCATTTGGGTACCACATCAATGAGTGGTCGTTCCTATGAAGTTTAATTGGTTTTCTAAAACTTTACAGGGTATATATCTTTGCTTAAAATCGTGTACGACACTGACATCATTTCAGGTCACTCCTGCCAATAGGCTAAGCTCATCAAAGGCTCAGCTGTTATAACAGTTGACAGTTGGACCTTTCCGCCTCATCCAAACTCGCTCTGTCATGTCCTCTGGGGTGAAAAACATTAGGTTACTGTGGCCTTTTCTCTTCAGCACAATATTGGAAATACTAATGAGAACCTATTAAATGTCAGATCATCAAATCCATTCATTTTGGAACTATGTTTATAATGATCGTTTATGCTGTCCCTGCAGAATATTTCCTATTTTTTTAAGCAGGTCAGGAGAAGACATATTGCTCATTGAATATTGTTAACACTTTCTGAGCAGAAGGCGCACCTCCAATAACCTTTGCTTAACAAATGATCCACTTTTTTTCACTTTGAGGTTTAAAACTGAAGCAGCAGAGAGGACTAGGGTGCTGAAAGTTTGATAAAGCACAAGATCACACAGTGCCTTTAGGTGAGGAAAGGGGATAATAGTGCCTCCTTCGATCCTAGCTTGCACATACTCATCTGTTCCCACGCACAAGGTCATTGCTGCACCCATGGGCCCGGGTATGTAGGAAATTGCTGACTGAAGGAGAGGAAGTATTTAACACGTGGTCACCCCTCAGCAGGCTCCGCGCACAATCGGGAACGGTGAAATTACTTTTCTGCTGATGCCTATCCGCCCTCTCTTGCCGATAAGTATTTCGGGATTTACTTAATTATTTCTCCTTGATTTGCTTCTTATCTTTTCCTTGCCAAAGGCTGGCTGCATTGAAATACATTTTTGGCTGTTTTCAAGATCAGATATTAATCTGATCTCAGGCTCTCTGAAAAGTAAAACAAGAATATATTTCGTTACGCAAAGTTCTGCACGGTTATTCTTAATCTACTGCTTGGCCTGCATGAGTTACAGTACTCCACCTTCACCTAGCCAGAGTGAGATGTTCAAGGAGCTTCATAAACTTCTCAGGGATGTGCTTAGAGGTCACATGATGCATCTTAAACTCCAAGCTGATTCTAACTCATCCAACCCGTGTTCTACTTGCAGTCCAATGTCAAGAAGTAGCCTCTGCTGGAAGGTAGTAAAACAATTTATGTAGCCAATTTACACACAAGAGCACACAAAAAGTCAAAGTTTTGGTTTGAGCTTCACACGCCTCAGAAAAAGAAAAATTCTAGATACACTAGAAAACACTCCAGATGCACTAGATATAGTGAGGGGATAGGGTTTCTCTTGAAATAAACCTGATTAAGCTGGGCTTACACTGTATGATTTTCAGCTTGATTTTGTTGTTACACAAAAAGTCGCACATTGTAAAAGAATTCGTTGGTTGTGTGTTGAGGTAGATAGTGGACAATATGACATGCTCACCAATGGACCGAAAAAATGGCAACCATCACAACCAAAAAAAAAAAAAACTGCAAGCAAATATGAGTCTGACTACTGCTATGACCCTCAGCTAAAAGCCACCGATATGAGGACGGCATGTTATTACATTAAACTCCAGAGAAAGCTAGAAAAATAGAGTAGTGCTAATAGCAAAAGCAAGCTAAATAAAATGGGACATGGAGAACATGTTATCACATAGAGATTTTATTGAGATGATCTTGTACACTGTGACAAATAATAATCTTAAAAGTGTACCACTGGCTTTAGTCTGAAAGGTTAGCCCCATGAACTCCAAGAAATGTTATTATTAGCATAATCATTTGGCACTGTTTTCCACTTAGTTACTGGAAGACAATAAATGTAGAAAGCATTAGAGGTTATTATAAACCAACAGAAAAGAAATCCCATGTATTACTTTGAAAAAGCAAAATTGCTGTCAGGTAGGAGATTTAACGAAATATTTAACTGGCAGAATTTAAATGCGAGGCCTCAAATGAACTTGAGGAATCTGAAAAGAATCACCATTAATAATAATAAAGTGATAGATTCTTGATTCAAGGGTGCACAAAATTCCACATGCATCCATTCTGTGTTGACCTTACCAAAGCAGAGTTATGAATTATATATACCCACAGTATTCTCCTCAAAAACAGAAAAACAGAATGCATTCCTCTTATTTGCGCAAAGTAGTCGATGGTCTATTCTGAAGGGATGGACCCTGGTGTTCTTATGAGTCGCTGTAGATAGTTTGAGTCGTATCTGCTGACTTCCATGGTGCACTTGGCCTGAGTTGGACACCGAAGGGGGCGGAGCCTGATCACTGTCCACAGCAGGGAATGATTTACTGTAGAGCAGGACGCTTATGGATTTCTAAACAAACCATTCCCTCCAGCCCTTTTGCCCTTTCTCCTAGATAACTGAGAGGACATGTTTAAGTGAAAGGGAAGGGAGCTTGGTTAGTATGTGTCTGGGTATTGTCACTAATCCTAAAACCTATTTGGTACCAAAGCAGTGGTTGAAGACTGTCGTTAACTCTGAGTCTTCATCTATTCCACATTATTAAACCAGAGTTGCTTTTGAATCTTTTTTGATCAATAAAACAACGGCACAGATTTGAAGTCTGGTTAACACACTGTTGCAAAATTGTTGCAGTTCCCTTTGGAACCATTTTTTTTTTTTTTTTTTGCTAAGTGATATCTTCTTTCAACTTCGTCTTATTATCATCTCTCGCTGTAGTATCAAAACTAGAATATTCTCACAGTCACAGGATAATATTAATCCACCAGAGAACTGTGAACAATGGCTCACTCACTGAACAGAAATGGACTGCAGTTTCTCGAGTTGTAATGTTGCTTTGTCTCAGCAGAATTGAGTGTGTGCAAAAATATATAATGTATGTATATATGTATATACACATACATATGTATACATATATGTATGTATAGTTTATATTCCTGCTGAGTAAGAGGGTTTAGTTTTATGAATGTCATCCTTAATAAGTATAGAATAAAACATGACAAGGCTTGCTGTAATCCACGACAGGTTGGTGTGACGTGTTACCACCTCGATGTGGATTATTTTCCTACAATAGCGTTTCCTGTAGTATATTATTCCTCTTAGGTCACAGTGATTTCCCAAAACTAATGAACAACAGTTTGTCATGTTATAGAGAAGCCAGAAAGCACAAGTGTCCTCTTCTGTCCTGAAAATTCTCCTGGGGCAGAAACCTGTTACACAGCGTGGACACTGGAGACTCCTTCCATGATTGATAAATATGCATCTCCTTACAGAAAACTTCACCATATCATTTACATTATTATTATTATAATTATTATTATTGTTTATAAAACACATTTAAATAACAACATTGTGGTATATAGTTCCTTTTTGTAGTGTGTTTGTGATTTTGTTTAAAGTTGGCTATAGCTAGGTGTTTTGAAATTTAAAATTCAAGCAAATCTGGTTTCTCAAATATGACCACCACCTCAAAACCCAAGCACGTGTACTCACTGAGCTCCCAGGTGGCATATGGTCGCCCCATCATTAGGCGATCATACGTATATATTGCAATGATACTATAGCCATCCATGTCCAGGAGTCTGTAAAAAGTGGTTAGTGGCTTTATATGTCATAAGCTGCGTTTACATGGACAACAATAATCCACTCTTAACCCGATTAAGACCATACTTTGATTAAGAAACTACCATGTAAACAGCAATTTTTACTTACCTTAAGGTCATACTCGAATTAAGCCCTAATTGACTTAAGACAGGTGGAGTACTCCTGTTTTAGAACGCATTATCGACGTGTATTACAGACATGTAAACACCTTAATCACTTTATGAACGTCGTGTGAGAGTTTTCACCGCATTTTGCGACAGGACACTTACACACACGGCAGTTCTCAACATTTTACGGCGAACAAGAGAATTAGGCTGCGTCCCAAACCTCATATTTGCCTACTATAGGCCTGTAGTGGGGAAAAATACATGTATCTCGGCTACTATATAGACGGTAAGTACGCGGTTTGAGACGCAGCCCATGGCTTCAAGCAGTTGTCTATTAGCACGTATAGCATGACAAATAATTAACTGCACTTAAAGCGTTCGTAAAAAAATTCAATGAAAACACCCAAAACTGTATACGGTACCATAACAAAGACGCACTGTATGTTGATACGTGAAATTCTGGAGGGACGTCGGACGGTGTGGCGCGGTGACGTGATGACGTGGGCTGTTAATCTAATTATGTTCTAAAACATGTAAAACGGGAACATGACAGGAGTATTCTAAAAGCAACTCATGTAAACACCTTAATCACATTATTATCTTACTCAAAGTAAGGTCAATAATTAGATTACTGCTGTCCATGTAAACGTAGTCATAGACAAGAAAGAACTGGACATTTTTAAAAATGTGGTTACCTCACCGTTGAGAAACTGTGCATGTCCCTTCTGAACCATTTTTTTTTTCGCTAAGTGCTATCTTCTTTCAGCTCCGTCTTATCATCATTTCTCAGTGTAGTATCAAAACTAGAATATTCAGAATATTCTCACAGTCACAGGATAACATTAATCCACCAGAGGGCTGAGAACAATGGCTTGCTTTCTGAACAGAAATGGATCACATTTTCTCACAGGTTGGTAGTGGTTGTGGGAAAGAGGAGATCCAGCTAATGGGTAGGGACTGGATGTTGGGAGATTGGGAGAAAATTATGTGGTGAAAAAAAGGTGGTGAGATTTAGTAACTTGTGGCCTATGGCTGTACTGAGGTATGAGTTTGCTTTACCACATCAGCCAGTGTTGAAGACCTGAGATGCAATTTCCATTGTTTGGGATGCAACCAAGCCAGCTAGTTTAGTTACCGCTTTCACATCACTGTGTATGTTTCACTGGTCTGCTCTGCCATTTTGCTAACCTATAATTAGCTATAGATGTTAAGATATAATGATCAGATACACTATATGGCCAAAGATTTGTGGACACCTTACCATCAGACCCATAAGTGGTTCTTCCCCAAAAGTTGGAAGCATACAGTTATATAGAATGTCTTTGTCTGCTTTGGAATTACAAAATCCCTTCACTGGGACTAAGAGGCCCAAACTGGTTCTAGCATGACAATACACCTGTGTACAAATGAGGATGATGAAAGCATCATTTGCTAAGGTTGGAATGGAAGAACTGGAGTGGCCAGCACAGAGCCCTGAACTCAACACCAATGAACACCTTTGAGATGAACTGTAATGCTTTCGTGGAACTGCTAGGAAATGCTTTAGTGGCAGAATGTGCAAATCACCACAGCAACACTCCAAACTCTAGTGGAAAGCCTTCCCAGAAGAGTGGAAGTTATTATAATAACAAAGTGGGACTGGAATTAGAATTTCAAAAAGCACAATATAAGTGTTATTGTCAGGTGTCAAAAATCTTGGGCCATATAGTGCAACTCGATGTTTAAAACAAAGGCTGTGAATTATCAACTGTGTGTGATTTCTTTGTTGCTTTGCTCTTCCTTTCCTTTCTTGGAACTGCCAATCAATGAACCTCTGTCCCGCTGTCACTGATGAGGACTGATGCATTGTGGGCTGCTAAAACCCTGGGTGACCTTGAGCTTGGTGTGCCAAGCCCAAAGTCAGAGGGTAACAAGCCATATTTTGGGAACCACTGAACCCCGACTCCCAACCCCTCCTCCTCCACTCCCACTTGGACCATGCTCAGTGTTGCTTCCTACATGTTTTCTTTTTACCATGTATGGGATATAGGACATATGTGACGAGTCCAAATGCTCTCGCTGTGCACCATCTATGAGGAGACAGAAACGTTGTACCAGCTGAATTCTCAGTCGTCCTGTTTTACCACATCCTCATTCCCTCAGCCTTCCTCTTCGCTGCCCTTGCGTGTTTTTGTCATCTGCGCTCCTGCATTTTCCTTGGAGGGGGATAATTCTGGGTGATTGTGGAGGATTACAGAAGGCCAGCAAAGGATTTTGTCCACCGCTCGCCAGCTTTATTGCAGTAATGGGCCGAGGAGGCTGAACTGTCTGTCTGAGCTCGGTGGGGGTCTGGAGACACACGCGTGCCCTGTGATGACAGAGGGTTGAGTTAGCATGAAGCGAACAGAGAAAAGGCTATGAACTAGTCGTCGTAACATGATATAACAAGAGAATATGAACAGAAGGTCATCATTTCCCTGAGGGGCCATCATGCTGGGTAGAGGTGACTCCAGTTTAAACTGCTGCTGTGGATGTTCTATGTAGCTTTTCAGAGAGCTATATGAGTACTCTTTAGCTATTAGCTATGTGAGGTATTTCCTTCGTTAGTCCGCATTTTCTATCCCTGACTTTTTGCTTGTGTTTAAAGGTGGTGGTCTAGGTGCCATTGAAATCAGATGCTTTTACTAAAGAAAAATTTGGCAACCATAATTGCAGGTAAGGGAGGATGGGGGCTTAGTGGTTAGCACGTTTGCCTCACCCCTCCAGGGTTGCGGGTTCGATTCCCGCCTCCCCCCGTGTGCGTGGTGTTTGCATGTTCTCCCCGTGCTTCGGGTGTTCCCTCCAGGTACTCCAGTTTCCTCCCCCAGTCCAAACACATTTGTTGTAGGCTGATCCAGGGTGTCCCCCGCCTAGTACCCTGAGTTCCCTGGGATAGACTTCAGGCTCCCTGCGACCCTATGTAGTATAAGCGGTACAGAAAATGGATAGATATGGAGTGTCGCACCCAAAAACTACTTAAGCACCTGCTTAACCTATCTCTGAATACTTTCCTCATGGAAATTTTGACATAACTTTTGGACTTAAGTCACCAACTCTGCACCCATGCTGGTTATGTACAAGTCAAGTGCTTAACCTGCTACTCCTAGCGTGTCAGTGTGCACTACAGTGCTGTACCTGCCATTAGCTTGAAAATGATGTGGTGTCATGAGTCATATATTTCAAAGGAGACAAACATACCTTCACTTTCCACACCAAATGGATAGAAACTAGAAAATTGGAAAAATTATATCAAGTGCTTGTAGTTAATTAAGAGAAATCCTTTCACCCCCAGACAATTATCAGCAAAGTCTTGGCGTCTTAATGAGTATCTTTAAATACAATCATTTCAGACAAGTCTGTGAAAGGCCTTTCTGCTGCTATGATCTATTGTTCAATTTAAATCTCGAATGTCTTCCGTTGAAACGGGTTCCCGTGCACACTATAGCCATAAATAAATGATAAATGGAAAATGTGGTCTGGCATTTTATTTCATCACAGTAGCCCACGTTTTTCTTTTGATAACGCCCACACCGATCGCCAGGGGCCAGGTTTGATTTCTGGCCTGTGGTGCTGGTTTATTATTGTTTTCATCTTTGTAGCCCACAGAGATTAAATGGAAATTCGGTTGCTCCATATATTCATGTAATGAGACGTAGACATGGCTGCTGAAATTTGCTTTTTGTTATGGCTTCCTATACTGCCACGTTTAGCAGGATCTTTTAAGGCCCACAGCTAAAACAAGGAGCTAAAAGGCATTAAATTACTGCAGTTCTTCGAGCATGATTAGTTCCATTTGCTGCAGAAAATCACTTCCTCTTATGAGTTCAAACAAACTTAATAGCTGCTGAGAGCGTTACATGAAATACAAGAATATTTGTCTCACATGCGTGAGCTTATACAAACAAGTAATTCCTCATGATGCAAATTTCAGTCTTCAATGTTTCGCGCTTTATTCCTTCCCACTGTGTAGGACTTGCTATTTTTAATGCACTTCTTAATGATGTGGCAATGCAGTATTTATTCCTGTCTTTCCTCTGCCAGTTTGTTTTTCCACAATGATATTAGACATGATTAAAAAAGGTCACTGGTCGAAGATTTTAGACAGTGTTTACCTTAACATCTTACCACCGTCTTGCCAAGCTTTTCGCTTGTGCTATCTGTTGCTGGCGTTGGCAGAAATGTTTGAAATGTTTATTAAAGGAAACGTGACATTTAGAATAATCTCAGAGCTTTATAGAGATTAGCACTTGCTCCGGAGCCACACCTGGCCCACCCTAAGCCCACATTTCGCTTTCTTTGTTGCTTTGTTTATGATATGTGCAGCACATGTGAAGGGAATGGATCAGGATGGATTAAGCCCACTTCCATCCCCCCATTCTCTCCTACACCCCCATCCTATTTTCTATACTTTAGTACCAAAATATATTTGGGTAGAGAGGGAGAGAGAGGGGGTTTAATGCTTGCTGGGATGCAGGACCTCATTAATCTGTCCCAATTTCCCTTTGACATAATCCAGACTGAAATGTTCTCTAACAGAGAACAGAGCTAAGACACACTGATCTACAGTGGCCTGTGAGTGCAAAACACATTCATAATAAAGCAAAAAACGAAGCAACAAATTAGAAAATGCAACGACAAAACAAAAAACTCGCTGTTTTGTTTTGCTAGGCAATCCTCATATAACAAGTAATTCACGTATGCATTGTTCACGTAGTGAGAGTGAATCACTATTATATCATTTACAAATCACCTTTCTGCTGCTAAAGCACATGATTACAGCTCGAGTGCTGTGACTTCAAATATCGTAATGTTTGAAAGAGAGTGAACCAAGAAAGCTGATGGGGTGAGGCTGAAACAAAATGCTCTATGGGCAGTGGCTAGAATCCGCCAGGGGGTGTGGCCATTTGAGTGACACGTGGAGGCAGCTAGGACCTTTACAATAAGCTGTGCCACCCCAAATCCTCCAGGGTTGGGTGTTTGATTCCCGCCTCCGCCCTGTGTGCATGGAGTTTGCATGTTCTCCCTGTGCTTCGGGGTTTCCTCCAGGTACTACAGTTTGCTCCCCTAGTCCAAAAACATGCATTGTAGGCTGATTGGCATCTCTAAATTCTTTGTGGGTGTGTGTGTGGGTGTGTGTGTGTGATTGTGCCCTGTGATGGGTTGGCACCTTGTCCAGGGTGTCCCCCTGCTTGTGCTCCGAATCCTCTGAGATAGGCTCCAGGCTCCCTGCGACCCTGTGTAGGATTAGCGGTACAGAAAATGGATGGATGGATGCCACAATGATCGTTTTAGACTTTGTCCAAAATTTTTGAGCAAGGTCGCTGAGAAAAAAATCAGATATGATGCTAATGCAGTCTTGGCCTCTGTATATTCCCTTAGTGTGTTTTAACCCCTTTTTGATACGCCATATCTAAACACGTGAACATTTACCTGATCTACGCATGTAAAATGATTATTTATAAACTCGAAAATTGAGACATAAAGTATGAACCTATTCATAAGGCAAAAGTCTTATGAGAAGCAAAACATACATGAAATGCATTTGATGTAAAGTTACCATTTCAATGGTGCATTCACACTAAACTGTACAGAAATGAATTATGCTTGTTGTTCTGTGCATACAATTAGAGTAATTTATATGACATAATATATGGTGTATATCTAACCTTGGTATTGTATGTTAATACCTAGAGCAACCGTTCTTCATTTATGAATATGTACTGCTTGGTCATTTACTTATATTTGGCATACAAATCAAAGGTTGTTTTGCTTATACTACGCAAATCATTCTGGGTCTGTGCGTCCACAGCACGCTAGGGAATCCTCTTCGACCCTCATGCATGCATAACAGGAGCCCTCAGCAATGCTCTAGTGTGCTGTGATGATGCCGTGTAGTCTGACCCAGTACGTGTGTATATGTCATGTAGCTTTAATCGAGCGCAGAGGTAGTAAGTAATCCACAGTAAACAGTCTCAGTGTGTAGTGCTGTATATTTGTGTGTGGTGCTTTTTGCAGTCTTTTATGAGCCTGCTGGTGTTGTATGTTTTACTGTATCCGCGTGCAGTGGGAGGCTGGTCGGATGTGGAGAGTGTGGGAGGAAGAGGTCGTCTGAGTAGGCCGCACAGACAGGAAGTCATGCAATCCGAGGCTTCCCTCTGATTCCTGCCGGCAGGCTCAGAGCACCGAGCCCGGTCAGGAATCGATCCTCGCCTCTGTGTAGGAGCAGCTTAGGTTTGGTTTAGATCATATCAGTGCTGTGTATCCACTGCTGCAGACGAAATGGTGAAGAATCCGAGCTGCCCTCTCTGAATCATGCCAAGTTCTGCTCGGAGATACTATTTTTAACCGTGTCTGACAGACGAAAATATTCCTGGAAATGCAGTTATTTTAGTGTCACTAGGTGCAATGTGATTACGCAGAAAGAGAGCGAGAGAGAGAGAGAGAGATGTAGTTTCTCACCCCTGCAGCCAGTGTACTGTGGAAGTAACAACCTCTCCAGAGCAAGCACTCCACTTACAAGTCAAGCTGCGAATGTGTAAAACAACCGGTGTAATCAATGGCGAAGAGAGAAGGCCGTTAGCAAGACTTGGAATGAATAATTTGTAAGTGGGAAGGGGGGTTGCAGAGCTGATTATAGCTGCATGACGCTGACAGGTCGTCTGACTGAAGGTCTTTGGCTGCCTTCATTATCTGTCTCAGTAGGGGGGGTAAGACTGGAGCACAGGGCTTCTCAGACGTTCAAGGAGTCAGAGACTGAAACAAGACAGGAAATAAATACGCATCATGCAACCCACACTGTCATCCAGTTCTCTCTGCGTCGCTCCAGTCCCTGAGCTGCAGCACAAACTAGATCAGGATGTTACAGCATTGAGGATGACAGTAATCTTTTTCGGGGACTTTATTTTGAGAACGCATACTCCTGTGAGTTTGTCGGTTCCTGTAATGCCATAGATTTAAGAAACAGCTCCCTTAACTGGAAGTGACCAGTTCTAAAATCAAGGTTGGTGCACCTTTCGGGTTGTTCTGTCGTTCGAATGAAATCCGTCTCGTCTCAGTTGCTAAATGATGTCACACCATCTATTTCAGGCAAAGCACCTTCGTGTAGAGCAGCGACAATCAGTGCAAAACTATTTTTTGCAGCAATACGTGACACAATTCATTTTCCCCTGTTAGGCATTACTCATCAGTGGTTGTAAATACAAACAACGAAAATAGATCCCGTGCCCTCCTATTTAAATAAATCTGATTTGATTTGCCTCAGTGCTTCTGGTATTAATGTATCCCAATAGCTGCAAGAATCCTTGGCAAATATGATGATGGAATTGGTGGACAAACTCGATTTATTTCTTTATTTATTTATTTTGCTTTACCCGTCGAGCCTCACATTTTGTTGCTACAAGAAGTTCTGAGAGAGCTGACTACTTCTAGCATCGTTTACGATTAAATTAAAATCAAGGGCTCAGGCGTAGCCGGCTGCTGGTGGTTCATGTTTTCTGAAATGTGATATGTTCCACTCGAACACCCTTCGGCTACCTGCCATCGTTTATCCGTCACTGAGTATGGAGCCTGGGTTGCATTGAGGGATGAAAGCACTGGCGCAGGAGGACAGGACGCTTCCCTGCATGTGTATTCAACTATTAAGTCGTGTTTGTTTGCTGCCTTCCATGTTGTTAAACCTAGGAGAAGGAGGAGGGACTCGACAGGATTTCTGAAACTGAATAGCCGCCGTTTTTGCACAGTGTTTAAACAGTGTTTGTTTAAATAGTTATCCTTTGTTGGTTTATTGATCAAATCTTCACTGCGCTCTTCCGTAGGTCAAGTCGAGTAGATTTTTATTGTCATCACATCCATATACCTAGAGAAAACAACAGGGCAAGCAAGTGCTTAGCTGAGGCATTATCAAAAAAGGAAAAAAAAAAGGAAGCCCACACACCACTTCACACTGGAATACATTATACATTATTGTGACATACAGTATAGACGTTTTGAGACTAAGGAGCCTCTTTGTCTGATCTAATTGAACAGTTCTCACACACCCATTTAAATTTCAATTGCCTAATCCATCAGGTTGATGTCATGTAAGGTGAAGACAGATTATCGCTAATGCCTCTGCCAGCATGAGTTGGTCACATGATGAAAAAATGTGCATGTTCAATGTTCATGTGCATGACTCAGTGACCAACAGCTGTTGCAGTGTCAAAGGGCTGTCACAACAACTATGAAGACGCCATTTTGACCATGTGCACCAGTGTGGATTCGTCATGTACACAAATGAAGCATCATGTTCAGTTACTAGAAAATAAAACAATATCTTTTAATTATACGTGACACACAAAATGATGACGGCTAGGAAATAACGGTTTGGGGGGATTTGTAAGGACATATTTTTGTACTGGTTTTTGGCACAGCACCACTTGATTGCTTATTATATATTCATTTTGTACATTCGTTCTTTGGTTTGTATCATTGCAGTTTAATTTGAGGAAATTTTAAAACCAGTTGTCATTTTTAGACCATGCTTTATATGGTTATCATCCATAAATGCAATGGAGTTTTTCCTTGCCACCGTCGCCACTCAGTGGCTTGCTCAGTTGGGATAAATTTGCACCTTTAATATCTGTATACCATGTTGATATTTCTGTAAAGCTGCTTTGAGACAATGTCTATTGTAAAAAGCGCTATACAAATAAAATAAATAAATAAAAATAAATGTTTTTTTATATATTGCCCACCTCTATACACCACTACAGATACTATTAATATCCATTAACCAGCTACTTATATAGGAACATCTGTAAGGTGAGGATTGGAAAACAAATACCAGATGATGTTCTTCCAAACTTCAATTGTCCAGGTTCAGGGAGTCTGTTTGCGCTGTAGCTTCAGGTTCTTGTAGAACCTGATATGGTTTCTGCTGTTGTAGTCTATCTGCTTTAAGATTCATAATATTGTGTGTTCTGAGATGCGTTTCTGCTCACCATGGTTGTAAAGAGTGGTTATTTGCATTACTGTAGACTGGAATCACTCTAGGACCCATTCTCCTCTGACCTCTCTTATCAACAAGGCGTTTTTGGCAACACTGGATTTGTATGTTTTTCTCACAATACAATTCTGTGAAAACTCTTTGAGACTCTTTTGAGTTCCAGGAGATCAGCACTTACTGAAACACTTAAACCAAACCAAAGCCAAAGTCACTGAGATCACATTTTTCTGATGTTTGCTGTGAACATGCATTGCACTGCTGCCACATGAATGGCTGATTGGATAATTGCATGAATGAATTGAAGTAGTCGGTGTGTGTGTGTGTGTGTGTGTGTGTGTGTGTGTGTGTGTGTATGTATGCTCAGTGCAGCTGTACGGGGATCGGGACATAGCCAGAGTCCCAGGCAAAGTAGAACTGTCCATGGTGCTGACGTGGTTTAGCTCTCTGCACAAGTATTCCTTTTCCTTTACGCATACCACTGACACAAATTGGGTAATGAATATTTGAACGGTTATATTTGGTTTAGCAGAATCTCCTTTGTTTTGAGCATCTGCTCTGTGTTTATAATCCAAATTACTCATTTATTTAAGAAACATGCTTATAAGGATGGGTAATGTTGCATCACTGGGGAGAGCATGAAGTAGATTGTGTTCATCTCGCACACTTTATGCTCGTGTGAGTGTGTGAGAAAGAAAGAGACAATGAAATATAGAGTGTGCATGCATTTGTGTGATTTACAGATCATTTTGGCTTCTCTGTTGCTGGCTCAGAGACTCAGCCTGAAGGCGTGATATTTTCGCCTTTGATACTCTCACACAGGCGAGGAGAGACGCTCACTAGAGTTGGAAATTGCGGTCAGAGGGCAGTATGCACACACCCACGCCTACACACACACCCACACACTCACACACACACACACACAGATGCACATGGAGGGTTACAATTGGCCCAAGGCTGCCGTTTATCATGTGGCGTCATTATCCACAGAAGATGGTGCAGTTTATGGAGATTACAGCCCAAAAGTAGGTTAAGATGAACACCACCTCTCTGCACCAACACAAACACCATTACTGTCCTTTGATACCGACGGGAGCTTTCCGCCCTCCATTTTTCAGTTTATTTATTTATCGGGTTATAGATTTGTAGCTATTTACATGTATATATACTGTGTGTGTTTGTGTGGTAGGTTGTCAATACTCAAGGCAACTCCGTAAAATACATGTACTGTATGAATCAGAGTAATATTACAGTGTTTATTTGTGAGTCTTTGTGACTTGAGGGTAATAATATGAAATGGCTCAGAAGTTATGGTTCTGGTCTACGGAAAAGGAAGCTTGTGAGTTTGAATCCTAGTCCCATCAAGCCTTATCTGCTCAGTTCAATAGTAAGTCCATTTTGGTTAAGAGTGTCAAATGAGTGAAAGTATAAAATGTAGAAATTCCCATTATATCATATGTTACACTCCAAATTGTACACATGAGCCATCCACCATTTGGTTGGGCATTTGTGTGTCTATTTGCATATTAGTAATTGCTAATTGTTTAAATGTAGATATTATGGGATGCACTAACCCACTGTTAAGTATTGGCATTTGGCTGATATAGACATAAACCAGACTGGATTTGATATAGATGTTTAGTGCCACATACATGCATGATGTTAACTGGCACAACACCAATCCTGCTTGTGAACAGAAGATACACATGGTCTTAAGCATTTTCTTTAAATACCTGTAATATTTTGTAAAATGCAATAAGAGAATCCCTCAGAGAATCATCTTGGTGTCATGCGGTGGAGTCGGAGCCGGATGCAAATGCAGTTTAGAGTTTTATTAAAAAGACATTTACATTATGGCATTTGGCAAGCTTGCTTATCCAGAGCGACTTACAGAAATGCTTTGAAATCTCGATCGGTAAATTCATCCTGATAGAACCTAGGAAGGTTGAAAACAAGTCGTGCAGCTGCATTCTAGATCAGACTGGCAAACAGATCCAAAACTGGAGGCAAATGATGTAAACAAAAACAGGCAAGATGTCAGGCGATCAGCAAACAACAGTACAAGGGCAAATCCAAAAACCAGAATATGAAAACACAGAGTACAGGGCTTGGTAAGTTCAGGTAGAGGCACACTGAGCATTATTTCACTAAGAGCCTATCTTGGAACTGCATATTTATAGAGTGTGTGTGTGATTGGGATCAGGTGTGCATGATTAAAACTCTGGTGAATGTGAATGTGATGGTGCAGTGTTGTGATGGGGATTGTAGTCTGCGGCGGCCATGTTTGTAGACCGCAGTGTGTTTTGGGAAGTGGAGTCTCCTTCTGATTCTGGCACTGATACGACCCTAGTATTGGATGAGTATCAAATGTCGGATGACATTTAGACCTCTGCTGTTTATCCATCCATCCATCCATCCATCCCTTTACCATACTGCTTATCCTACACAGGGAAGCCTGGAGCCTTTCCCAGGGGACTATGGGCACATGGAGGGGGGACACTATATGCCCCCCCATATATATATTACATAAAAACAACAGAGGATTGGCATATCTGTAATACATTGGGTATTTACGTAATACAAGTGTTTTTCTGTAGAATCTGAGTTGCCCTCATTCTCTAGGACATTCATACTGAAGTAGTGAACAGAACATGAGTGCTAATGGGACAGTAAGAGGGGATTTATCCAAAGCAACTACAAGGGTAATTTAAGGGTGAAGATCTGCTGCATTATTGTTGTCCATCTCTTCATCATCCTTTTTAAATGCTCCAAATGGATTTAATAGAGGGAAAAGAGGACCGCTACCAGACACAACTAAAATGTCAGGCGTTCAGAGCATTGCAACCTCCCATTGCAGATTAGATATGATAGAGGGAGTTCAGGATGGAAAGCAATGACTTGCTGACCTTTTCCTCGTTTATCAGCCTTCATCCATCAGCACAGCCTCTCCTCTTAACATAATTCTCTCTCTCTCTCTCTCACACACACACACACACATACACGCTCAAAAACACCCAGGAGTAATAATGGAGAGATTCGTATCTTAATACCAGAGATGATGATCATCACTCCATCCCCATTTCCTGTGAAATGTGCTTGAGCCATTTAAAGCTCTCTTTAAAATGGAAAAAAAGCTTGATAGTAAATCGAGGCATATTTAGTTGTGTACACTCTGACATTCCTTAGGTATGAATTATAAGATGAGGCTTTTGGGTGCCATGAATTCAAATAAATATGATTTAGGGCGGTTTGTGTTATTATGTGATACATTGTGTTTTAATATTGTTATGACAATATTAAATAATGGAATAATGGTTGAGAGGTCACACCGCTTTCACTAGAACTGACAAGCACAAAAGCCATGCCTCCTTCGATGGTACTAACAGATACAAAGGCAACATCTTCACTGGGGCTGACAGGTACACAGGCCACGCCTATTTCATTTGGGAATGACAGATACACAGGCCACGCCCACATCACTGAGGCTGACAGGTACACAGGCCACACCTACTTCATTTGGACTGACAGATACACAGGCACGCCCACTTCATTGAGGCTGACAGGTAGATAGGCCACGCCCACTTCATTGAGGCTGACAGGTAGATAGGCCACGCCTACTTCATTGGGACTGACGTATACACAGGTCACACCTACTTCATAGGGTCTGACAGGTACACAGGTCACGCCTACTTCATTGGGACTGACAGCCACACAGGCTACACTTACTTCATAGGGACCAACAGGGACACAGGACACACCTATTTCATTGGCACTGACAGGGACACAGGCCACGCCTACTTCACAGTGGCTGACAGATACACAGGCCACACCTACTTCACTGGGGCTAACAGATACACAGGCCACACCTACTTCACTGGGGCTAACAGATACACAGGCCACACCTACTTCACTGGCGCTGACACTAATTCATAAATGGAAAACTGTGTAGATTTCTGGACTGGTTCAGGATACCTTCGTTTTCTTGACACTGAAGTGTAACGTGATGGTGCTCAATTTATATTTAAATCTCCAAAATATTTATTCCATCTTTATTAAATGTCATACTGACACATGGACATTTCCTTGATTTATAAAACATGCACTGCCTTCCTGCCATGTTCTCCTGTAATGAATTAGTGACCCTGTCACGTTGCTTAATGAGGTGGAGAATGAGGGCATAGAGGGCTGGGAGAAAGAGAGGAGTGTACCCTTACACAGGAGTGATCCGTTTGTGAAACCTAATTGATAGTTGAGGGATTACGCAAAGCCGCTTCGCCCCAAAGGCCCCAAACTCCATTTTGTGGAGTTTTTCCCTCCCAATCTCTCTCTGTGTGGCTCCGATCCTGTTTAAGCCTTCCACTTCAAAGACTCCAAATACTCCATGGCTCGAACACTCAGCCAACAGGATTTGTTTCCAAAATGACAAAAATAGTGCCTCGGATTCTGGTGGGAGTGTCGGAGTGAGAGGTAGAGACAGAGTAAAGTGGAGGTTGCAGCAACGTGATTTTAGGCCGATTTTGAATTTGGACAGTTCAGAATTCACAATAATCTTACAGAAACATTCACTTGGCTGAGGTGGATGACGACTCTATTAAGGTTGATGGGATTAAATGCAATCTCCATTCACTGTGTCACTCTGAGTGAGGAGTACCCCTGTGTTTACAAACAGAAATGAATTGCTTACATCATATCTCGCTAAAAGTTGCAGTTCTTTTCACAATTGTAGCTTATGTGGCTAACTTGCTAACTCCTAATGAGATAGTTAGCAGATTTAGAAAACATTAGTTCTGTTCTTTAGCAGGAAATTAGCGGTCATGTTCATTAGCATGTTTGTATTTTGGGAATATGTGAAGCTTATATGTGTTTGGCTGAAGGCGCTTTTTTATGACATCATCTTGGTACACCTCTTAAATTTTACATTTTATTTTTATAAGTGTCAGAGATTTATTGCTTTTGTAGATAGATAGAAGCAAGAGAGAGAGAGATATAGAGAGAGATAGATAGATAGAGAGAGAGAGAGAGAGAGAGAGTATTAGGAAGCATTTGTGCAAGTGCAGCAGCTTTTAATCTTCTGATTGTGTCTTTAGGTTTGATGAGAGTTCTCTCTCTTCTCCTCTCTCCTTTCTTTATCTGTCTCTCTCTCTTCTCCTCTCTCCTCTCTTTCTCTGTCTCCCTCTCTCTTCTCCTCTCTCCTCTCTTTCTCTGTCTCCCTCTCTCTTCTCCTCTCTCCTTTCTTTCTCTGTCTCCCTCTCTCTTCTCCTCTCTCCTTTCTTTCTCTGTCTCCCTCTCTCTTCTCCTCTCTCCTTTCTTTCTCTGTCTCTCTTCTCCTCTCTCCTTTCTTTCTCTGTCTCTCTCTCTTCTCCTCTCTCCTCTCTTTCTCTGTCTCCCTTTCTCTTCTCCTCTCTCCTCTCTTTCTCTGTCTCCCTCTCTCTTCTGCTCTCTCCTCTCTTTCTCTGTCTCCCTCTCTCTTCTCCTCTCTCCTTTCTTTATCTGTCTCTCTCTCTCTTCTCCTCTCTCCTCTCTTTCTCTGTCTCCCTCTTTCTCTCTCTCTTCTCCTCTCTCCTCTCTTTCTCTGTCTCCCTCTCTCTTCGCCTCTCTCCTCTCTTTCTCTGTCTCCCTCTCTCTTCACCTCTCTCCTCTCTTTCTCTGTCTCCCTCTCTCTTCTCCTCTCTTTCTCTGTCTCCCTCTCTCTTCGCCTCTCTCCTCTCTTTCTCTGTCTCCCTCTCTCTTCTCCTCTCTCCTCTTTTTCTCTGTCTCCCTCTCTCTTCGCCTCTCTGCTGTCTTTCTCTGTCTCTCTCTCTCTTCCCCTTTCTCCTCTCTTTCTCTCTCTCTCTCTCTCTTCCCCTCTCTCCTCTCTTTCTCTGTCTCCCTCTGTCTTCCCCCCTCCCGTCCTTTCTCTCTCGTCCTCTTTCCTCTTGTCCTTTTCCATCCTTCTTCTCCTTCCCATATCTTCATCTTCTTTTCTCTTCCCATTGCTCCCTCTTCCCTTCTCTTTGTCATTCCCTCTCACCCAGTTTTCATGTCTTCCTCTTTCTTCCTCCATCATCAATTTTCTTCTTTTTCCCCTCTTGCTATTCCAGCTCTTCATCTTTCTCTCCCTTCCTCTTCCCCATCTTCTTCTCTTCCTCTTCTTCTTCCACAATTATCTTCTGATTGTGTCTTTAGGTTTGATGAGGACACTGCAACCCCCCCCCCCCCCCCGCTTCCACCCCTCCTCCTCTCTCTCATCTATTCCACTCTCTTCCCTTTCCCCTCTCTTCCCCCTCCTGTCCTTCCACTCTCTTCCTCTTTTCTCTTATCCTAATCCTTCTTTCCTCTTCTCCCGCCCCTATCTTCTTTTGTCTCCCTTTCTTTTCATCTTCCCATCTCTTCCTCTTCCCCTTGCTTCCTGATTCAATCTCTTCCTCTTCCCGTCTTCTTTTGTCGTTCTCTCTCACCCCATTTCCTGTCTTCCTCTGTCATCAGTTGTCTTCCTTTTCCTCTCTCATTCTTTTCCAGCTCTTCATCCTTCTCTCTCTTCCTCTTCCCCATCTTCTAGTATCTTTTTCTTCCTCTAACTTCCTATTCTTCTTGAGAGAGAGAGAAAGAGAGAGAATCACCACAATCATCTTCTGATTGTGTTTGATTTGGTTTGATGAGAGCACTGCAAATCCCACTCTTGCTTTTCCCCTCTGTTCATCGTTTCATCTTGCCCTCGCTCCCTCCTCCTCTGTCTTCCTCCTCACTCCTTTACTCTCTCTCTCTTGCGCTCTCTTCCACACTCTTCCTCTTCCTCTCTCTTACTCTTCTGCTCGCTTCCTCTGTCTTTCTTTCTCTTCCTCTTGATCTCTCTTCCTCTTCCTCTCTTTCTCTCTAGCCAAAATAAGAATTACATCACCATTTTTTATACTGGCCATGCACTCCACTCGCAGCTGTCTTTTTGTATTATCTGTTCATATGAGTCTCAGAAGGAAGAACTGAACACCGTAGGAGTTAATTCAACACTGGGGGACATTTCCTGTGTACTTGAGGGTTTTGGTTATGTTACACACCCCTGTTCATGAGCGTCCTCTGACCTTCTTCATCGCTCCTGTGATTTGCATTCCTTCTGTAGGAATAAAAGATGCATTCATTCTGTACCCGTTAGCAGGATATGATAATTGCTTGTTATTTATCAGTGTTTAGAGTTGTCAGTCTGTGTATTCATTTGTTCATATCATTTGCAACATTTCCTGCTGATGCAGCCTAAATAATGCAACCTGGTGATTCATGATTTCAGCAAAACAGCAAATTGGCAGCATGGGATTGAGTAAAAGTGGATTATTTATTTTGATCTATTGCTCTACATCTTGTGTGGGCTGTAAATGGACCCACTGTGATTTTTTTTTTTTTACTGGTAAAATGAGGCTGTTTGGTGAATTTCATCAGACGTGATGATGTCATCGTGCTGAGCAGGTTACACTGAGGAAATTTAGATAAACATCATTCAAAATGCACTCCCACTTCCTCTTTTACATGCACAGAAATGTTCACTTTCTGTTACATCTCTGGTTTGAACCAACCCATGTGGACCTTTAAAACCACCACGGCTTCCTAGTTCGCTTTTCTTTTTAGTCTCTGGGTGACAAGTGGAAGACAAAGGACTAGTTTTATCCTGAGATTGATGTTCAGAGCTCATGTGCTTGCTCAGGCCTCCAAGTCATCAAGTGAGGTGGCAGTGTTATGTAAGAAGCCCCAGAAAAAAGCACAGAGTCTCTCTCTCTCTCTCTCTCTCTCTCTCTCTCTCTCTCACACACACACACACACACACACACACACACACACACAAAACAAACACAACATACATGCATACACAGACACACACACACACACACACACACACAAAACATACACGCACAGGCCCAAACATGTATACCTGTCTTACTATCCTTCTAAAGGCATTTGATTGACATTATTTTTATTGCAGATAATTACAATGCTGAAAACAAAATAATAAACTATCACAGAAATTCTAATGGTTTCCACTACACATACCATTACAAACCATCAGCTGTTAACCATTAAATCCATTAATCCATTAACGTTATTGGCCCTTAATGGTATCCACTAGGCATAACATGCCACCAACAGAAGGCAACAAATTACCCGTAGAGACCCACAAGGTCCATTACAGTTTCCATTAAAACCAATACAATTCCCATTATAACCATTAAAACCATTACAAATTCTATGAGGGTCTCTGTTGTTTTTTCCGGCAGGGTAGTGTTATACCTGCACCTGAATCTAATCCTAATGTTAACCCTAACACCACGTAGATATACCTAACATGGTCTTCATAACTAGTAGATGAATCAATGAGTTGTAAACGTACCATTTCCTGCTGTTCAATCTACTCAAAATCTTGCTGCATGAACATCCAGTAAAGCCATGAGCAACACAGAAAAAAAATCAATAAAGATATTTTATTAATTCAGATTTTATTTTCTGACGTTCCATATGTACATAAAAGAGGATTAAAATGCAAGGGGAGCGTATCTATGTTCCCAGGGTCCAATATTCCCCGGATTTATATGGCACATAATGACCACAAGGTGATTTAAACTGGACTTCAGCAAAAGTGAGAGCTGGGACATGTTCATACTAAACATTTTGTTCCTTTTATGACTGTTTACTGTCTTTTATAGGCTACAGTATGGCATTTCTTTAGCGCAATGTATACATTTCACTATTGTTCATGCATGGAGTTCAACTGTAGGAACGTAGACTAACAGCTATTTTTTGAGCAGCATGTGCAAGTTCATAACTTTCATCAATTTCAAGTATGGATGAAGGATGGATTTGAAACCAATGTATGTTGTTATTCATTTGAATGTGTCTTTGGTGTTTAAAGTTAAAAGGTAATAAAGTTAATAGGGCCTTGGGAAAATGAGTCCTGACTACACAAAACCTGTGGAAAAGTTGACTTAATGTGTGTTAACAGAGTACTGAACTGGGAAACATAGGACCCTGGGAACATAGGAATAACCTCCTAGCTAATCTAGGTAATGTTAGTACAAAAACAAATGAGTTGCTCACAGTATATTTGCAGTCTTAGCTCCTATCAGTGAAATAGCTGAAAATATGAAACAGCAAATTAAGACTATGTTGCTGAAATATCAATTGTGTTGCTATCTGTGAAAAGTGTGAACTAGTGTGCTAGCAGGTAACTAGCCGGTTAGCTGTTAGTGATAGCAGGAGGACATCAGGCTTTTCTAAAATGTATATTTGGGAATAATCATGTGTGCTGGCTTTTTTTTAAATGAGCATTAAGATGTTATGTGTCTTCTTGTGCATTGAAACAAAATGTATTTAAAAACAAAGAAACGATTGCACATGTACATATAATTTCATTGTATTAGTTTGAATTGAAACGGCATGTTTAGCATACTTTTTTTTTTGCATAAAATCCATAAGATGGAAATCTGTATCACAGCTGGCGAAAACCAGAAGCAAGGTGGAGGGATAGAAAGAAAGAAAGAAAAAGGCCATTGATTTGAAATAGTGTTATAAAGCTAGAGCAGGCTTAGAGATATAATGGTGATGGACTCTCTCTCTCTCTCTCTCTCTCTCTCTCTCTCTCTGACAGCGTGTGTCTGCCCATGAAGTCCTCATACATGCTCGTTCTGCTTGGCTGCGTGCCCATCTGCCATCCTCTGTATATGTGTGTGTGTGTGTGTGTGTGTGTGTGTGTGTGTGTACTGTCAGGTGGCACCAGGTGTTACTTGGCCTTGCCTTACTGCATGGGAGACCACAGATGCCACACTAAACTACACTACCCTCTCTCTTACACACACACACACACACACACACACACACACACACAACAGCAGGGCTTTGAATGTTGCGCATTTTGCTTATTGGGCCTCAATAACGTTGAGGCTAAAGTGAAAATGGTGGTCCTAATGCTGAGTGTGTAGTGAGTGACTTTGCATTTTTAGACATGATTACAGACACTCACTCTCTCTCTCTCTCTCTCTCTCTCTCTCTCTCTCTCTCTCTGTTAGACACTTTTAGTGCAGTCAATTCTGTTTAATTACAGGAGATGGGCTATGTGATAAACACTCTGGTGTGGAGCCATCCATAGAGAAAGAGGGAGAGATTCATTGATAGAAAAAGAGAGAGAAAGGTTCAATGAGAGAGAGAGAGAGAGAGAGAAGAAAGACAGATATAGGCAGGGATAAGAGAGGGAGAATGTCACAAGACCATTGCTGCACACATATTCACGTAGTCCTTTTTAATACTCATAGTTTTAATAAATTCCTTTTCCTAGTCATCATGGTCAATAAAACAGGATCTGAATCTGAGGGATTAGGACAAATATGCATCTCTCATTATAATGTTTTAAAATTTCAATTCACTGACATAATACGCCACAGAAATACTGCTAATCTGAGTAAACATGGACTCATGAAGCTCAAAAACATACATCTCAGCTTCTGTGTGTATAAAATTTTACACTTCTCTAGTGCACTAATTACTTTTTTTTTTTTTAAATCAATTGTGGAATGAAGTGAGAATGGCGATACTCAGCAGATGCAAATTAGAAGTGATACGCGGCTGTATTTGGAGTTAATCATGTGGAATGAGGAGTTAATAATGAAATTACACACATCAGTATTCAGAGCTCAGAATTAACTATAGACTTAAATGCTGCTCAGCCAGTGTACATGTAATGCACGGGGTGTGAGACGTGTCTCAGGTATGCTGCATCATATGTGACCATCGTTTCCACTCCACTGATGAGTAGCATTAAGTTCAGCAAAAAAAAAAACAAAAGACTAAGAACTGTAAAGACTAATATCCTACACTCTAAAACATACAGACAGCTGTTTGATTTATTTGGAGGTTCGTATCAATATATTTCTCCATAAAACAAAACCAGGAAGTACTATAAGAACTCAGAAAACATGGTTTGGACACAATGACAAAAAAAAGCATAATGCAATGAAGCAAAGAAACAGCAGGGTTTACATAGACCAACTAATCAGGAACTAACACAAAACAGGTGCACACAGTCAGGTAACAAATCAAGAGTCTGCAATTCTAAATACAGCACAGGGGCACGGTGGCTTAATGGTTAGCATGTTTGCCTCGCACCTCCTGGGTTGGGGTACGAATCCCGCCTCCACCCTGTGTGCGTGAAGTTTGCATGTTCTCCCTGTGCTTTGGGGGTTTTCTCCAGGTACTCCACTTTCTTCCCCCCCAGTCCAAAGACATGGATTATAGGCTGATTGGCATCTGTGTGTGTGAATGGGTGCGCAATTGTGCCCTGATCTGATTGGCACCCCTTAAGCTGGAATTTAGGAAGGTAGGTACATACACAGGGATAAAATAAAAGACCCCCCCGGGTCAATTACAGATTCTCTACATTACAGTATCTACATTTTATATACTTTAGATTTTATAGATTCATTCTCACTTTTTTCCAGTGTGATGAGTTGTGTGTGTGTGTGTGTGTGTGTGTGTGTGTGGGTGTTTGCATGAATGTACTTCACCTCCTTGAGGCAACTCATCTCCGTCTCATAATAAAAGATGTCTTTGTGAAAGGCTTTTGTTGGACCAGGGCATCAATGCGTATATGTGTGTGTGTGTGTGTGTGTGTGTGTGTGTGTGTGTGAGTCAATCGTGCGTTACATTTCATTGGTGTCATTGAATGTTTTGCATACAGATACAGAATCATTTGTGTGTGTGTGTGTGTGTGTGTGTGTGTGTGTGTGTGTGTGTTAGGGAGTATGACGTATATACAAGAGAATATTAGACTGCAGCTGCTGCAGGAGTGTACCGAGTGGTTGGTTGGTGTGTGTGTGTGTGTGTGTGTGTGTGTGTGTGTGTGAGGGGGTGGAAGTAGAGAACGAGAGAAAGTGAGTGATGCACTGCTATAAATAGTTCTGGTTGCTTTGCAGCTTTCCCAGTTGAGGAACCTCCGCTCTATCTGCAGCTGAATGACACAATCAACGTCACATAGAGCCGAGAACATTCTGAAATTCATTTTGTGTGTGTGTGTGTGTGCCTGCCTCCGGGGCTTATATGTTGATATGTGAGGATGACTCAAACAGGAGCAAGGCAGGAAAAACTCACTCTACTCATAAACGCCCTCTCTCTCTCTCTCTCTCTCGCTCCATGTTTGCGCATGCGTGGGCGTTTGTGGAGCGAGTGGAGGGGAATTCAGAGCGTGGCTGAAGTTTTTTCTCAACTTTTTACGATCTGTTACGTTTTATCTTGTTGAATTGGGATCGTGGGTGTTTGTAGGAGGAAGAGTGGGATTAGGGAGGGTTAGCCAGTTTTAAACTGGCGGCCATGGATAGTTCGGGAGGAGCAGGTTTTGGCCAGCTCACCCGGCGATATGGAATTAAATTGCCAGTTGGTATTGAAAGCTCAGTGGAGGTGGTCAGTATGGCGATGAGAAGAGCTGTTGGAAATAATAGTATATGGTCTGCATCTAGGATGAACGGTGCTGTTGTCTTGTTTTTGGATAAGACTGAGAAAGTGAATGAGGTTGTTGAAAAAGAAATAACCCTGAATGATAGCTTTGTGAAAGTTTTTCCTCGTGTTAGTCCAGCGAAGAAAGTCATGCTGTCAAATGTGCCCCTTTCATCAAGGATGAAATTATAGAAAGGGAACTTTCAAGACATGGTCAGATTATCTCAACCATAAAGAAGACTCCATTGTTGTTTCTCTCAGGAGACAAGTATTCATGGTGCTGAAGAGTGATGTAGAGAAAGTGGTTCCCAACCAGGGGCGTGCCCCCCCCCCAGGAGAGATCGGAAGAGGGGCGCAAAACTCAGACATTGCATCATTTGGGTACTCGGTGTATATTATTGCTTTTCAAATAGGATGTACATAAATGAAAAACCCTGCGTTCTCTCTCCCGCTGTATTTTCTTTTTGCTGGGGAGAGGCGGAGCTTAGCCTGCCTTTTATCTAGCTCTCAGTGCAGACCAGTGTTGCAAACTTAGAGACTTTTCAGACCCGTTTAGCGACTTTTTTTGCAAAAAAAAAAAACGAAACAAAAAAACTCCTAGCGCCAATCCAGCGACTTTTTGGACAAACTGTTGCAACTTTCCAAATATCACCAGTACTGTCCTGCAAGCATGGGGTCTTACTTTCCCACTGCACTCTCACCTCTCTCTGCGTCTGCTATGTTCAGTGAGTGGCTGAGAGCCGGAGATTTAACAATGACCTGGATAATGAGACGTGCCCTTCATCCCAATTTATGTCATTCTTATACGAATGTTTTTAGAACGCAAGATGAATGGAATGCAACATGTTTTACATGTAAAATAGTTCACGTTATTACAGCCTAGCTCTCTTGTTCAAAGTAGTTATAGTGTTCAGAAACATTTTTGATCATTCATGTTCCATACCTGTCCATTATATAGTTTATAAAAGTTATTAATAAATTCATAAAAGTTATTAAAAGTAAAAGCAAAAAAAAATCTATCTATCTAAAACAGATTATAGATTATGTTATATATATTATATTTTATATAGAATAGATAATCATTATACTTGGTCTCCTCCAATATGGGGGTGGGGGGGGGGGGTGCCACATGATAGGGGAACCTTGGGGGGGCTTTAGTTACAAAAGGTTGAGAACCTTTTGGATTTGAATATTGCTCTGAAGTTTAAGATTGATGGTTTTGATCTTTGCCACAACTGAAAGCTTGAAGTGTTTTGGATGTGGTAAAGAAGGCCATTTAACGCGAAACTGGGAACAATAGCACTGTGGAAAAGGGATTCGGAAAGAAAGGAATCAGGAGAGCAATAAAATGGAACCGGTGCTTGTAGTTGGCAGAAAAGAACAAGAGAAAGAAATAAATGTGGACAAGGAGGAGGTGAGTGAAAATATAGAGGGGAATATGAAGGAAACGCAGGAAAGTGATGAAATGGATCTAAGTGAGCTGGAAGGGGAAAACTTCCGAGCTGGTGAAGCTTCAACAATCAAGAGAAAAACAAATCAATGGGAAGTTGTGCCTAATAAATGTAAGAAAAAAATGCAGGATGTTGGAGTAAGTGGGGAATCTCACAGTGCTGATGAAATATCAGGATCGGACAGTGAGAGGGAATCCGTTGATTCTTTCGCTGATAAAGATACGAAGAAATATTTTAGAGGCTATAGTTTGGAGCAAGTAAGAAGTTTTTTACAGTCTACAAAGGGGAAGCGAAATGTTGAAGTTGGTAAATGGTCTGCACTTATATAGTGCTTTTTTAACCATAGCGGTTCCAAAGCGCTTTACACTGTGTCTCATTCACATACACACACACACACACTCACACACACACACACTCACACACCAACGGTAGCAGAGCTGCCATGCAAGGTGCTAACTTGCCATCGGGAGCAACTTGGGATTCAGTGTCTTGCCCAAGGACACTTCGGCATGTGGAGTCATGTGGGCCGGGAATCGAACCACCAACGCTACGATTAGTGGACAACCCGCACTACCACCTGAGACACAGCCGCCCACAGTTACTGACTATTTTCCTGACTGGACCTTGTTTATTGAGTCAGCCGGATTTTTGATCAGACAAATAGGGGAAACAGTTTGTCTAATCCAGATGTGTATCGGCTGAAGAAAATCGTACAAAGACTGAGTTCTCAAATAATACAAAATGAAGGTGAACAAATGGTGGAATAATCGTATTGTGTGTGTTCGGTGCTTTTTGTTTTGCTCTTTCCTGACGAGTAACTTTAAAATCTCATCCATTAATCTAAATGGAGTGAGAGATGCTGCTAAAAGAGTCCAATTACATGATGGTTTGAAAATGAAAGGTATAGATATAGCATTTGTACAGGAAACTCATAGCACGCATGCTGTATTGTGGCAAAAAGAATGGGACGGCCAGATTTTTCTTGCCCTCACACGTAACAGTGTTTTTAGTGCAGGAGTTGGCATTTTATTTTCCAGAAATTTCTTGCCAGGTTCTTTTAAAGTAAACAAAAAGTAAAAGGAAGATTATTAAAAGTTAAAGCGAAAGATGAAAAGATTATTATGTTTCTGTCTTTCACTCTCTTGCTCTTCCTCTCACCCTTCGATCTCTACCCCTCTTTATGACCCCTCCATCTCTCTCTCTCTCTCTCTCTCTCTCTTTCTCTCCTCATTTCTCTCTTCATTTCTTTGCATATATTTCTGTCTCCATTCGCCTCTCTCACATTTCTCGTTTCATCTGTCTCTGTTTATTTATATCTCTGTCTCACTTTCAACCTGTCTCTCTCTCTCTGTCTCTCTCTCTCTTGCTCTATCCATCATTTCATTTCTCTCTTTCTTGTTCTGCATCTCTTCATAATTTCTGCATTTCTCCATCACAGTCTATTACTTTACACCTTTCTTGTCTGTAGATGTGAGATATGGAAGAATCAGTAGAAGAAGACTGCAATAAACAGTAACTGTGTGTGTGTGTGTATGTGTGTGTGTGTGTGTGTGTGTGTGTGTGTGAGCATCAGAGACAAGGCATTCAAGAGGATGCATTTATAAAACATCACACACAGCCCCAGGCCAGTCAAACCATATAATGTGTGTTCATGTGTATACAGGTGTGTGTGTGTGTGTGTGTGTGTGATTGGATTTATTTGGTATTTCAAAGCCTACACTTGTCTAGACACATAATGTGGGTGTATAATGTGTGGTGTGTAATGGTAATGGAAATGTAATGGATCAGCGCGAGTGTATGACGAACAACATGACATGATCACCTGTGTCAGTAGCATACGTTTGTAAACATTAATGGTTTGAGTACTTTAGTCTGTGTGTGTGTGTGTGTGTGTGTCAGAGTGAATCAGAGCTGTAACTGGATCCTCCTAATCAAAGCTGTTCTCTGACTGTCTGACTGTGTCATATTGATCTCAGAGCTCTTGTACGGACTTTGTGTTCGGGATGCTTAGTCTCAGCCAATATGCTGCACCACTCATTACAACTATGACACACACACACAACCAATATCATCTCCATTACAGTGTGTTCCCACAGCTGTATTCTAAAATGTGTGTGTGTGTGTGTGTGTAGCTGATCAGCCAAGACATGTTTACCAGTCCCTCCAGGATTTCGCGAATTTGTGAACGCAGAAATAAACTCAAAATCAAGCAAACTCCACAATATCCGGAGGAGCTTGCAATTTTTCAAAAGAACCTCAGATTTTTCACAGATTTGGGCCAAGACGCATCACGTGACGTCATCACAACACGCATTCAGCTAAAGCCCTCTTCAATTCACGTGCATCAAACATAAGTACAACTCAAAGGTCTCATTTAAATGGTAAATGGCGCACTTATATAGCGCTTTTATCCAAAGCGCTTTACACTGTGTCTCATTCACCCATTCACACACACACACTCGCACACCAATGGTAGCAGAGCTGCCATGCAAGGCGCTAACTTGCCATTGGGAGCAACTTGGGGTTCAAGCTTGAAATGGCCGTAATTCTGACATGACATCAACACACTGCATGAGCAAATTCTGCTCAGAAAAAAAAACAAAAAACTAAACCTGTCACGATAAATCCTTTTGTTGGACGACATATTGTCCCAGAAATAATTGCGATAAATGATATTACTGTCATTTTAAGACCGTATTATTCCACTGATGTAATGATAATCTCATAGAATTTGAGTAATGAACTTTTAATTCTTAAGAATATCCAGTTCTTAAGAAATGTGCTTCAGTTTACCCGTGTTCATTCGCTGTTCAGCTTCAGCTCACGCAGCTTAAGCGCGGTTTAATCCCCGACATTATTGACTATGACTGGATTATTTGAAACACTAGAACTATTCTTTCTAGATATTTCTTCTTCAGGAAACATTGTTCGTGCATTGGTAATATCTTCCGTGTCGTGTTTTTTTTTTTTTTTCTTCAATTAAAATCGGTGCTAGTGCTTGGTACACATCTTAAATTCGAATGTCTTTGTCAGAGTTTGTTTATTAGGTAAACAAACTTGCTTGTAAACACAACGGGCAATATCGAGGTCAGCAGAAATGATCGAGGTCATGGCCATATATAGTAGGAGAAGTCATAATTATCAGGACAGGCCTAAATGAAACACAGCCGGTATATTTAACATTTCGTTAATTTGAAAAATATAAGCAGAGTAAGTATACAGTGAGTATGTATAAAATAATACTGTAAATGCGCCTATAAGCATCTCCTCCACAGATTTTGCTGTTTCTATGCTTCGTTTCTCCTCTGCTAAATTCCATCACACTTTCTTTCTTTTACAATAATTCCATAATTCCTAACTCGTATCATACTACAGAGTGAGTTACAGCCTCTGCCAGCTTAACTCATGACATCCTTCCCAACAACACACACACACACTGTGTTTTCTTCTCCCCTGAAGGTGTATCGTGCTGTGGACTTCTCACGTCTCATATGATGTGCTCTACTGGCCTGCAGAGGCTCTTATACCTGATAGCATCAATACTGGCATGTGGGAGCAAAAAGCTGTTGTACATACAGACACACACACACACACACTCACACACACACACACTCACACACACACACTCACACACACTGCAAGGAGATTGAAGGAGAGATAGACGAGTGTGAGATAGACGGATTAGCCACAGATGTGACAGAGATCAGTCCCAGAGGGCGTCGGCCCTGCTGTTTGGCTCCTTGCTGCCTTTAATACACCTCATTTAACTCATCTAGTAATGAGTAATTCTTCATGAGAGGAAACAGGTGTGTTAGAAATCACTGGCTGCAAGTCGCACAGGAACAAGCGGTTAAAATGTAGCATTTGGTAAATGAGCTCACATTCCAGCGTGCGGCATTCATAGGATATCCATGGAACAATAACAATGAAATCAAAATGTCATCTAAACCCTCAAAACAAACCCGCTCCCTGCTACACACTTTCACCATACCAATAATATAGCACTGTAGTAACAGTAATAATACTAATATACAGTTGAGGTCATACATTTACGTATGCCGTACAGAATCTGCAAAATGTTAATAATCATATAATAATAATAAGAAGAAGAAGAAGAAGATGAAGAAGAAGAAGAAGAGGGGCCATAAAAATTGTATTTTTACTGCCCTGAAGAAGCTATTTCACATAACAGATCTTTACATACAGTCCACAAGACACAATAATAACTGAATTTACACAAATAAACCAGTCCAAAAGTTTACATACCCTTGATTCTTAACACTGTGTGTCATTATGTGGACCTGGTTTTATGTTTTGTGATAGTTGTTCACGAGCTGTTCTTCAGAAAAATCCTGAGGGTCCTGCACATTCTTTGCTTTTCCAGCCTCTTCTGCATTTCTGACCCCTTTCCAACAGTGACTATATGATGTTGAGATCAATCTTTTCACACTGAGGACAACTGAGGGACTCGTACACAACGATTACACAACGATGGGGGGTGTTAAACTTTTGAACAGAATGATTGGTGTAAATTTTATTGTTTTATTTTATTATTATTTTGTTTAAAGATTTTTTTTCAGAATGTGCACAAGATATTTAGTTTTCCCAGAAGACAAAATAATAACAGTGTATGTGGACACCTGACCATAGCACTTATATGTGCTTTTTGAACTTCCCATTTCAGATTTAGTTCTCCCTTTGCTGTTATAATAACCTCCACTCTTCTGGGGAGGCTTTCCCCTATATTGTGGAGTGTTGCTGTGGGGATCATGTGCCGTTCAGCCACATGAGCAATAGTGAGGTCAGGCACTGACGCCAGGCCTAGGGTGCAGTCAGCGTTCCAGTTCATCCCAAAGGTGTTCAGTGGGGTTGAGGTCAGGACTCTGTGCAGTCCACTCACTTTCTTCCACTCCAACCTTGGCAAAGCATGTCTTCATGGAGCTCGCTTTGTGCACAGATGCATTGTGCAATCATGCTGGAACATGTTTGGGCCTCTTAGTTCCAGTGAAGGGAAATTGCAAGGCCACAACAGACAAAGACATCCTTTACAATTGTGTGCTTCTAACTTTGAGGCAACAGTTTGCCTAAGTAACACACGGGTGTAATGGTCAGGTGTTCAGATACTTTCGACCATATAGTGTATGTAAAGCTGCTTGAGACTTAAAAAAAGGCATTATAGAAATTAAATTATATTTTATTCTGTAAGAACATGAAAGTGTACAGATGGCACTTTGAACTATTGTTATAATAAACCTGTTTTGTTTCGTCTGTGTATAAGAGTTTATACTTCTATTTTTTCTGCTTCAATATAAAATCTTTGCCTGCCCTTATTTCTGAAACATCCTCCAAAATGAATTACTAAATACATCAAAACAGACTATTCAGATGGCTGAGAAAGCGGCATGCATGCCATGTTCGATGAATCCACACCCTATATAAAAGCTGCGCTAAGAACCTGTCTATCTCTCACTATTCAAACCCTGTAGTAAGCTGGAAAGAGTGTAGGTGCTCTGCTCTCGTCAGTATTGAGGCGGCGTTTGCAGTGGGAGGGTGTGTGTGCGTAAATGAATGAATTATTAAGCTGCTGATGTGAAGAAGCCTTCCTTTCCTCTTCTCTCCCCTGTGCATCAGCAGCCAATCAGAGAGAGAGAGCTGCCGTCTATGTGGGTCACGCCGACGTATTGCTGGTTTGGCGGAGATATTGTGCCATGTATTTGGGTTGTGTGATGGAGTTGAGACAGAAAAGGAGAGACAACCTGGAAAAGGCAAATTCAAATCTCTGAGCTCATTTCTGGATCCTTCAGTAGCTTTTGGTATGTAGGTCTGTAAGATTCACAGAGTAATCTCCAGTAATGCAGTTTTAATGGGTTCCAATGTGCTGAAAATGGAGATCTGGGGATCAAACGTCAGTGAGTGTGTGGAGATGACTGGCATTAACAATCACACTGCATCGGTTATATTCTTTCTATATGCAAATGACTAAAGTAATCTCAATCCTAAGCCATTTTGGTGTTATGCTTGGAATTTCAGGGCACATGGATTTATTTATGTGAGCTCATATCTTTTTATGTGATTTAATTCATTGCCCATCACTCATTAGTATAATGAACAAAATGTTGTTTTTCACAAAATAGGGGAATACATTATGTTTAGCATTGTAATGGCTCAGTCCTTGATGCCAATTCAAGTAATATTGACATGGTGTAGATGTTACTGGTGTTAATCGATTCATAAGCCTCAGTGTTATTAGGAAATAAGGTTGCTAAATGCTGAGCTATAATTGCACATTTTATAAACGCAAAATGGACATTGTACTTATTATGCTGAATAGTTCAAAAGGAAAACTCTGGCTTTTTCAAGCCATTGACTGATTCAATGACTCAGAACCTAACATTTTCCTGCTTTCCTGGTTCATCTTGAGAGGAATAATAATTCTAGATATTCTTGTTAAGAGTAAGTTACATGCGGAGTTCAGCCTGATGTTAGTTTTATGGAATTCCCTCACTCATGCAGAAACTAAGAAGTGTAATAAGATGATGAGATGCTTTAATGCATGGAGAGACACATTTTCTGAACAGGATTATTATCATTATCATTATCACTGAAGGAGGTGTAGTATCTGTGCCTATTGGTTCCAGTACAATTGGATCATATTGAGTTATTGCCTGTTTAAATGTATATTTCATTTATCTGATGACTGATTGTCCTTTGAGATCCATGCTGTTTTATCTCTGAAGAACAGATACTTATCCTTAGGATGGGAGATTCACATTCTTATTACTGCTTGTGCGTGTACTACCCTCTTGACCTCAGCTGAGATTGTAGTTTGCTGTGTATGCCATGAACATTTCTTGCTGGCTGTAGGAAGACTTGTTGGCAGTTATGCACTGTATAAAAAATTGGAGCGGAGATTTCACTGTACTCTTTTTCTGTCTCAATTCATCACCTCATTCACTGCTTCCTAAATCGTAATGTAAATAACAATAGGAATCATTTGAATATGATCATGGAACCCATGTTCCATGTTGTTATTCCTTCTTCGTAACACTATATCATTTGTTATCTCTGAGCTGTTTTGTGTCACCTTGAAAATCCTGTAACAATAATTCACAGACAGCACTGTGTCAGGAGTTGGAATTGTCGTGAAATTTGTAAGCATACGGTGCCTAATACAGTTCACTAATATTGGCACCCTTGGTAAATATGAGCAAAGAAGGCTGAGAAAAATTGTCTTTATTGTTTAACCTTTTGATCTTTTGTTCAGCACAATTCACAAAAATACTCTGCTCTCATGGATATCAAACAATTGCAAACATAATACAGGTTTATCAGGAAAAAAAACAACTTTTCTTTGCTCATATTTACCAAGGGTGCCAATATTATTGGAGGGCACTGTATGTCATCATGGTCCAACTTTAAGCATCAAATAAGTCTGACTGCATAACGACTGGAAGGAGTCAGCAACCAATCAGGACAGTAAAATTGCACGAGAGTGTAAATAAAGCAAATGGGAGTGAGATAGTGAGAGTCCAGTATTACACTACAAGAGAAAGATGGTTAATAGACTGGAGTTTTTGAATTTTTCTTGCTGAACAGGTCAGGCATTTATGTTTTCCCTAGTTTGCTGAGAATCTAGTGAATGATACGTGATAGTCAGATGATTTATCCTTGTTGTAGAGATTGTATCGTTACCCAGTTGTGAAGTTGTTTGAATTAGAACGCTCATGAGGTCAGGTTAGTGACTATCAGGGTTATAAATACTCAGGCGGTGTCTACTGCATACTACTGTACCAAATAGAATGCCACTACACCATTGGTGTCCTTTGTTTTTAATTCAAACTAGTTAGTATGTATGTTGCAGTTTGGGACATAAACCTTGAATTTAATCTAAAAGTCTTGCACCTGACTAGCACACCCATGTTAGGAAATATTCTCTGTAGTAGTTGGCAACACTAATTTTCTGGAGTCTGAAATATTACAGCTAACAGACTTTGGTCAAACTGCATTTTGAAGATCTTTTCAGTGATTAATTAATGAATTGGTTTGGATATAAAAATTGTGAAGTCTGTCCATTAGAATTTCACCTGCCAATGGCAACAATGGCCTTTTAGAGCCAGCCAATCAACAACTTTACTTAAAACACACACATAATACAGGTGTACAGTGTAGATTACCTTGTCTGTTTATTGTTTTTCTTTCCTTCATTTTCTCTTTTTCTCTCTTGGCTTTGGAAGAAACTGTATTTCTATAACTCAGAGTGACACTTCATCGGGCAGGTGTCTTATAATATACAATCGATCAGCATGAGAATGCAGTGAATAGCTCACAACCCACGATGAAAAATGTTGTAGCTATGCTGAAGAAACCTATTACCTTGTAAGGTAATGCATCATTAAATAAGCCAGTGGTTGACATAATGTTGAGCATCTTAGCCATACTGGTTAAGATTGATTGTGACACACTGATCAAATATTTTCACTGAGATGACAAGTTAGGTTGACGGAAGAATGTGTACTATGATTTCATGTGTGCTTATGTGCGTTGTCAAATTATATCCATCCATCCATCCATCCATCTATCTTCTATACCGCTTATCCTTCAGGGTCGTGGGGAACCTGGAGCCTACCCCAGGGAGCATCAGGCACAAGGCGGGCGGGGCACACCCTGGACAGGGTTGCTAAATTATATACACGGTATATATTAATACTAAGTATATGTGTGAAACTCTGATGCTTTCAGCTCTGTGATGTTGCTCATGGTGTCTTGGACTCAAGTATTGCACTTGTTTTGCTTAACAAGTCATTTTATGGGGCTGAGGGTAATTTGCTTGGACTCTACATAAGTGGAACTGAACATGTACTGCAGTGCTTTACTTTGGTTTTTGTGCCTAGCTCAAGGGTACTATGGCGTCCCTGACTCTGTCACCAGCCCATTTCCCTAGACACTTAGCTTTGCTGTTACTCCACTGACTTTACATGCCTTTGCTGCAGGCTAAATGGTATTTGCAGTGAGTCCCTGTGTCATTCCAAGATGAGTGAGAGAAAGAGAGAGAGAGAGAGTGATGAGATAAGAGAACATATGTGGCTGTGACTTTGTCATACAGGGCAGTGCATGTTGTTTTTTCTGTCAGTCTGTTGTACTGAACAATTTAACAAAGCAGATTGAGATGATAATTACTTTCACTACATCCAATCAAAACATCTAATCAAACCCTTACCAGTTTGTTTGGATAAACAACCAGATATTTTTTGCACAAGGACTGCCTATTATTCTCTGCCTATTATTCTTGTTCCTATTACAGTATATGAAAGTTAGTTTAGAAAGCCTTTATATATATATATCTATATATATATATATATATATATATATATATATATATATATATATATATATATATATTTTTTTTTTTTAACAATTTCAAGAGAACAAGTGATGTGATTAGTTTTTATTCAGTTTAAGGTGAATGAAATTGTAGAAAAATTATCCTGACTTTGTGAAATCGTTTACATTTTACTTTGTAAAATTTACTTTTGTACTTTTTACTTTTGACTAGTTATGACCAAGATTTGACAATATTCATACCTTCACTCAAGTATCATCTTTCTGTACTTTTTCCACTCCTGCTCAAGCCATACAGCCATATAGCCACCTGTGGGTCTTCCCCAAACTGTTGGAAGCACACAATTATGTCGAATGTCTTTGTATTCTGTAGCATTACAATTTCCCTTTACTGGAACTAAGAGGCCCAAACATGTTACAGCATGACAATGTGTATGTGCACAAAGTGAGCTCCATGAATACATGGTTTGCTAAGGCTGTGGATGAAGAAATTGAGTGTCCTGCACAGAGCCCTGACCTCAATCCCACTGAACACCGTTGGGGTGAACTGGAACGTGGCCTGCACCCCAGGCGTCCTTGCCCGACATCAGTGCCTGACCTCACTAATGCTTTTGGGGCTGAATGGGCAAATCCCCACAGTCACCCTCAAGAATCTAGTACAAAGCCTTCCCAGAAGAGTGGAGGTTATTATAGCAGCAACACAAATATATCTGGGATGGAATGTTCAAAAAGCACTGATGGTCAGGTGTCCACATACTTTTGGCCATATAGAGTATTTGTAGTTATGTCTGTTGTAAGTTCTGAATATTAATTCCAGTGAAAGAAACATGTTATGTCATTTTCCAAACAAAATATACATTGTAAACAAAAGCTCTTTGCTTGGAGAGATAATGATGGACTTTTTGTCTAATTATTCATATATATGTATCCTATATCCCATATTCCCATATACAGTGTATATACATATATCTTTGATACTATTAAGTCTAAGTGTACAGATGTGCAATGAGAGCAAACCTACAAAACCAGAGCCAAGCAGTTTTCTGCTACCCCGGTCTGAAAACAGACTTCAAATCATGTTCTCCCGAGGGAGCAGGCAGGTCTTGTGGGTCTCTACTCAGATCAGGAGCTCCATGATGAATGCACCAGCCCGGTTAACACATACGCGCAGAGGGTCCTGGCATGCAAGGAGAGTAATGAAGCAAAGAAACCTCCTCCAGCTCGCAAGGACTTCCTCATAACCCTGTTAGTGTAGGAAAACCTCACACTGGAGACAGGAAGTCCTTGAAATACATTAGATCTCTGCAGACCTGTCTTTGGAATTCAGTGTGTGTTGAAAACAATAGCAGCAAGTTCTGGTTCTGGTGTATTCATTGTGCATTCAAATGTGTGTGTGTGTGTGTGTGTGTGTGTGTGTGTGAGAGAGAGAGAAAGACCGCTCACTGGGCTGTCTGGCATGCTCTCAGTATGGGAGTGAGCATTAGCAGGGTTGTGCTCAACCCTCAGGACTGGACTATTAGAGCCAATCTGAGAGAACTGCTGGAGGGTGAGACACAGCCACAGCTCACTCCTCAGCCTCCCTGTGCATCATACACTCCCTCATACTCCCTCCATTTACCCTTGTAGATGCATTAAGTAAGGGGTGTGCTGATACAGGAAAATATTCAATGATGGAGCAATGTGATTCAGGAAGACATTTGTTATGTTGTTATAACAGCACATCCCATAGTGTTTTATTCCTTTTATACAGCAACAATTTGCCACTGCTGCACTTTTTTTTCCTCTCCTTCTTTTTATAAAAGAGCACCAAGTCATATATTTAATCAGGTTAGATTTGTGGAAAATCTACAAAACTACAAAATCTACAAAAGTTCCTGTTAACACATGTTCTCCATTTACATTTACATTTATTCACTTAGCAGACGCTTTTATCCAAAGCGACTAACAAATGAGAAAAATACAAGCAAAGCGATATATCTAGCAGAGAACAATACAAGTAGTGCTACCATACAAGATCCATTAATTGAGTTCCAGAAGAAGCAAAGTGCACAGAGTAGAGGTGGAAAGTGCAAATATATATAATGTTGTTTTTTTTTTTCTTTTTTTATGAGTTGGTTAGGTGTTCACGGAAGAGGTGGGTCTTTAGCTGTTTTTTGAAGATGGTGAGAGATTCTGCGGTCCAGATTGAGATTGGAAGTTCATTCCACTACTGAGGAACAATTAGTGTGAAGGTTCTGGAAAGGGACCTTGTGCCACGCTGAGTGGGAACTACTAAACGTCGGTCGCTAATCGATCGCAGATTCCGTGAGGGAACGTAGGCCTTCAGGAGAGAGTTGAGGTAGGAGGGTACTGTTCCTGACAAGGTCTTGTAGGTGAGCATCAAGGCCTTGAATTTGATGCGGGCGGCTACAGGAAGCCAGTGGAGGGAGATGAAGAGGGGTGTGACATGGGTTCTCTTGGGCTGGTTGAAGACGAGGCGCGCTGCAGCATTCTGAATCATCTGAAGGGGTTTGATGGAGCTGGCTGGGAGGCCCGAGAGTAGTGACTTGCAGTAGTCCAGTTTAGAGATAACAAGAGCCTGGACTAGTAGCTGTGTAGCCTGTTCGGTGAGGTAGGGTCGGATTTTCTTGATGTTGTACAGGATGAACCTACAGGACCTTGCAGTTGCTGAGATCTGGCCTGTAAAGGTCAAGCCGTCATCAAGAATCACCCCAAGGTTCCTGGCCGTCCTGGTTGGCATGAGTGTGAGTGAGCTGAGCTGTACAGTGAGGTTGTGGTTGATTGAGGGACAGGCTGGGATGACGAGAAGTTAATACGCTAGAAAATGTCTGATTCAGTGTGATTTTTGTTATTCACAAATCTGTCGAATATAAAAGGACAATTCTGATTTGTGACAATTCTGGTTTCAATCTAAATAACAGTAGTCTTTTTGTATCAGAATACAGTCTTGAAGTGTTTGGCTTCAACTTGGACGCTATTACTTTTTTTCTTCTTTAAAAAAAAAACAATACTACTTTCTCTTATCAGTTTTTACAGATAACATTGCTTTATACAGTATCAGAAACAATATAAGCAAGCATATTGATGATACTGAACAACTTTGACATGGTTATGAGCTGTGTGTGTGTGTGTGTGTGATTTAGACATGCAGGTTACATGATGCTAACAGCTAACAGGCTTCCATTACTTGTTTGCTAATTTAGGCTTGTAGCTTCAGTACAAAACAAATAAAGCAAAATAAACCTTGGACACTAAACAAATCTTGTCTGATCAGCTACATTTGTATTAAAGATAGAACTGTATAAAATATTCCTTTGGTAGTTAGATTATTGCAGAAACTGCTAATTCAGGTAGGTAAAGAGTTTTAGATTAGCATTTCTTAAATGCTAGGTAGTTTAATTAGCCTGTATAACAGGATTGGTGTTTGGGAGACTTGTCTTAACAGTGTGTGCATGTCTTTTGTGTATGTCTGTGTATGTTGGCATGTGTAACCGCTTAACTACTTGCTGTGATAATCTGCCTCTCTTTACCAGACCTGCTATAAACAGTTAAGACAATCACGACAAGCTTCTCGAACCACTTGAATAATGAATCCAATGGTCTGGAAAGCGAAGTCTTTCGCTCGGATTCTGTGCAATTTCTAGATCTATTTGGAATTAATGGAGATTTTCTGGCTTGACAAAGCATGAAAATTATCTTGTGTGTGTGTGTGTGTGTGTGTGTGTGTGTGTGTGTGTGTGTGTGTGTGTGTGTGTGTGTGTGTTCATGCATAAGGGGCCATTGTAAGTGGAATTAATGTCGAATGATTCCTGTCTCCCTTCAACACCAGCCACACTTCTCTTTCATAAATTCATCTATTTGTCTTAGATGGTTCTACAGTGGTGCAACTTTAGTATCACTCGATGCTGTATTAAGTTTTAGATATTAAGAAAAAACAGCATTTCTTGCCATTGATTTTTACTGCAGACAGCAGGCACTAAGAGCAGCAATTATCTGTTCAAAAACTTAGTTTTGTGGCTATGTCTATGTAGCCATGCGTGTCATCTGGAGACAGTCTGGAGGCAGACTGTGAATAAATTTCATGGTCTTATGATTCCTGGTCATTTGAGGAAGGGAAACATAGATGTCAGCTCACAAACATGTCAGAAAACATATCGGGGCATTTTCTGATTCCATAATGTCATTGAAATGCACTTAGAAATAACACTTCCACAAGGATGTTTATTGGCTCTGTGTTCTACAGTGGTGTTTGTGAAGTTTTTAGAATTTTCTATATTTCTGCATAAATATGACCTAAAACAGGGGTATCCAATCTTATCCGCAAAGGGCCGGTGAGGGTGCAGGTTTTCACTCCAACCAAGCAGGAGACACTTATAAGATTGAACACCCCTGACCTAAAACATCATGAGATTTTTACACAAGTCCTAAAAGTATATAACGAGAACCCAATTAAACAAATGAGACAAAAATATTATATTTGATCATTTATTCATTGAGGAAAATGATCCAATATTATGTATCTGTGAATGGCAAAAGTATGCGAACCTCTAGGATTAGCAGTTAATTTGGACTGGAAGGGATGACAATCAGGTGTGAATGAGCACCCTGTTTTATTTAAAGAACACAGATCTATCAAAGTCTGATCTTCACAACACATGTTTGTGAAAGTGTATCATGGCACGAACAAAGGAGATTTCATTACCAACCGCCCCCCCCCCAAAAAAAAAAACAACAACAAGCGAACCAAGGTTCAAGTTAAATAAGTAATGCTAAGATTGATTAGAATAGCTTAGCTTAGACAGTGTTAGCCAGTTTTCTAACTAACTTCCTCATATTAGTCAATCTAATTAGCATTTGATTTTGTGGAGTATTCGCCAGGGGGCACAGTGGCTTAGTGGTTAGCACTTTTGCTTGCACTTCAGGGGTTGAGGGTTCAAGCCCCTCCTCCACCCTGCGTGAGTGGCATTTGCATGTTCTTCTCATGCTTCGGGGGTTTCCTCTGGGTACTCCGGTTTCCTCCCGCAGCCCAAAAACATGCACTGTAAGCTGATTGACGTTTCCAAATTGTCCGTAGCACGTGAATGTGTGTATGACTCTGTCCTACTATGGGTAGGCACCTCGTTCAGGATGTCCCCTGCCTCGTGCCCCGAGTTCCCTGGGATAGTCTCCAGGCTCCCTGCGACCCTGAATAGGATAAGCGGTACAGAAAATGGATGGATGGAGTATTCACCGTACAAGTCGCTATGAATTAGCTGTTACTATAGAAGAGATAATGTTTTATAACAAGCACATTCATATAAACCTGCAATTTACCTTAAAACCAACACTGTTGTCAGAGCTACTAAAATTAATAAACACTTTCTGACCAATGTGACCACCAGACTCAAGAATTCAACAGTGCTGTTGTACATAGCCATGATACATGATAACAATCATGATATAAAATTTCAATATTGGCACATGCCTGTGACAATGTTTAAACAGACTCACATAGGTAGAATGAACACTTAAACTATCATCAGTCATACTTTGCATTCTCATAGAGAAGGGCTGATCTTAGTAAAGAGAAATTTGATCATTTGTGCGAGTGTTTACTGCATTCGGAGAAGGCGTGAGGACCAGCTGTTTGGACTTAATTAGCATGGAGATTGGGAACTGCTTTGCCTTTCCCTAACTAATTCAAAGCTTCTGGATGTCGACATCAAAGGGACCACTAGCATGATGGGATGTCTATGGAGGATACTGAGCACTTCTAGTCTGCCAAACAAATGCTGGGGCTGCTGGTAGAACAGTAGAGCTGGTTGGAGCTGTGGGTGGCCCAGGGATCCATCACTGTAATGGATCCATATGCAGGGTTTAACAATTAAAAGTGCAATTAGATTGTGTTTATGAGCTTCTGATGGCATACAACTCGTCTAGTTAGAAATCCTTTATGTGTTGGTTCAGTCAATTATCAATATTGTCTTACGGAATCTAGGGCACTTCATGGTTGGATTTTATTTTGATTCAGGGTGGTCAGATGTGATTATAAAATGATTATACATCAATTTGATTTTTTCTTTTTTTATCCATCATTGACAATAGCTATTATTTTTCTAGTTCTAGTGATTATTTATATTCATAAATGTCTGGGGGGGGGGAAGTTGATCAGCTTATGTAAAAGTTTTATTGGGGCTTTGTTTTTGTATCGGTGCAGGATCTTTCAAGCGAGTCGTTCGATGTATCATTGAATCGATTATTACAATAGCTGATATTTTAGATTCATATTTTAACTACATACCAATCACAGTCTAAATGACAAGTTACCATTTCTGACATGCCGGTGCTTAGCTGAGCTCTGCTACGAGCACTGTGGGTAGGCTTGCGGCTGGCACACTTAAAAAAAAAAACTTTCATTTTAATTACATGAGCAGTGTGATATGAATAGAAAGAAGTGAGCAAGGTGAAAACGGACAAGGATGCAGGTAAAACTGGAAGTGTGCATTGAATGAGAATCAAGGACATGTCCCAATTCCATAACGCCACAGCTCTATACTCTCGCTCTAATTGTGTGTGCAGTATAAAGACCAGTATGTACATTTCCATATGGACCAGGAGACTATAAGATAACAGGAAGCCAAGACAGACATAACAGGTGCAGCAGTCCCTTCTGTTTGTCTTAGAGGTCAGGTGGTGTGTGTGTGAGGGCACGGCCTATGCCCCTACTGATTAACTCGTTCCGATGCCTCGCTCGCTCTGTTGTTTTAATCATGGGGTTTTGGAATGAAAAAAAAAAAAACTGGAGCATGTTCCCTCCTGTGGCTTAATTAGTTTTTAAGTTGGAGAAGCGGACCGAACTGGGTGTGAGTTTTTGTGATAGAAAAGTCTTGTGATTAAAGGGGAAAATCTGTAGCTCCTCTGAACATCTGGGGAAAGACCCCACTGAACACAAAGCTTGCGTAATGAGCCACAAGGCTTAATATGGATGATGAATCTTAAAACCGAAACCAGGATGTATTTTCCAAAATCCCAAAGCCTGTATTGTTTTCTTTCCTTGTCCACTATGAGACTGTAAACTAAAAAAGTAAACTTGGCTGCTTATACAGGAGTGTATGTTTGTGCACCAGCAGCCATTTCCAAGTTTATTTGCTGCACTGATTCTTTATTGTTTCATGTGCTACTGAAGCAGTGCTTTTATTGGTTGGCCGTTAGGGTAAAGGAAATCTTGCAGAAAGAAACTACTCTGGTTTATAAGGCCTCATAGTGTATAAGGCTGGTGTAGCATACACACATCTGCCCCATAACATTTCCATGCCATTCTTGAAACCGATATTTTGATCCAGTCAGTATTTACAACGATTGATTTTCGTTCATAACGAAGAATCATAGAGCATTTAAACCGTTTGTCATTTCTTAACTGTAATGCAACCTTCACTGCTTGGTTATAAAAGTGCAGCTGATGAGAACATGAACAACATGTCCAAAAAAAAGTGCGTCTCTTTATTCATTTACACATCCTCCAGATTTCTCCCTCCTTATTTTCTCTCTCTCTCACCCTGTGTCGTCCCTCTCCCCTCAGGGGACTTGTCCTGCTTTCTCGCCCTTCCTTCTCCATTCATCATCTCTTCTCAGATAGGCGGAGTGCACCATTTTTAATTAGCTGATTAATAACAAATGAGAAAGCTGCGTGTCTCCTCCAGCCTGGTGTTTCGAGATAGATCAGAGCCAGACAGCGTCTCACAGACAAGTGTCATTTAAGCTTTTATGTGGGACCAATTGAAAACTCTCTCTCTGAAGACAAAGGCGAGTGGAGTCATTTTAATTCACTTCTTTTAAAAGCTGAGATTTGCAAAGGTTTTTTTTGTTTTTTTTTTGTTTTTTTTTTACTGTACAATTAGGAGAGTTGCCAAAGTACTAGAAGTTACTTGGCTCTTTATTTTATTACGTTTTTGAATCTTAAAATCATATGATACAGATTTATGAACAGATTTATTGGCCTTAACAGAATGTTCTAGAGCTGTACGGTAATGACGCAAGTGATCATTGATGAACAAAATAGTTCAATTGCACTTCATTTCATTTTATATCAACAGAAGTCTAATTAGAGCAAAGCTCAAAGAGATCACATTAATTCTGATTAAACCACAACGTTATTAAATTCTCGATTCTGATTGGTCAGATGGTGCGACTCTGACTGCAGCTCTGGCTGCAAGACAAATCGCAGGTTTATATTTAGGCACTCGTTCTAATTCACAGGGATGGACACTCCACATAATCTAACACTAATTATAAGCGGATCAAAAAGCATATTGATCTTTAACAAAGAAAGATGCATAATCATTGATATGAAAAGCTTTCTGTAAGGAGATGTTCATTAAAGATTTATGGAAGGAGTCTCCAGTGTCAGTGCTTTGAAAAGGTCAGTGGGTTTCCTGCCATGGGAAAGTCTACATGATAGAGGCACTTTGCACTTTCTGGTTTCTTGGTGACGTGACAAGCTGTGTTTTTTTGTCATAATAAAAACAACGTGGTAAATAAAATGAAGTGGTAACGGGAACTAATTTGTTCGACGTTCTAAAACATTAAATGTCTCTACGTACAGTTACTTAGAACCCTATCAGACGAGCAACTGCTCCATTTTGAAGTCGTCTTCCGATATTTCATACAATTGCAATTATTTGTGAAAATAAAATGACAGTAAGCTGGCCAGTTTCATTTAATTGTCTCAATACTCTCTCCATTTTATGGAGATTCGAGGACATGTGGAATGAAAAAGGTACACAATTCACGGAATACACAAAATTAAGTATGGAAACGGCTCAAAGGCAAATTTCTCTTGCGATACACCAAAACATATGCGACTGTTTTTATTTTTTTTTTAAAGATGACATCATCAAACTCCATATCACTGGTAAAACGCCAGTTGGATGGAAACTTTATTTATTTATTTATTTATTTTACATACTTTCACTTTGTCGATAACAGAAAAGCACAAAAAGTGGATGGAAACTTGGCGATAGTTGTAATAGGCAAATTGTTGAGGTGTAAGATAACTCCTCAGGGATCGGCTGCATCACACCACCCTGTTGTTGTTTAACTCCTAGCCATGCTGCACTTGATAATTATATTACTTGTAGAATAAGATATAAAATTATCAGTAAATGATTCTTGTATAAATGATTATTGAATAATGATTATTGTATTGTTTTCTAACATGTTTCTCTTTTTTCCCCACATGTCTGTCATTGTTGTCATTGGTCTTCTCAACTAAAGGTGAGCAATAATTTTATTCCATCTGCTTATAATCATCTAGTTTTGAGTAAAATGGACAGAAATAGCAGATATTGCAACTGCTGTATTGTTGTTTCATGCTTAAAGATTGGCTGGGAATAGTGTAGAGTGACCAGACATCCCGCTTTGTGTAATGCACAGCATTTTAATACTTTCTCCCGCATCCCGCAACTTGAGATGATTTTGATTAGAAATAATTTGAACAGACTAAGGTTTTAGTTAGTCTCATGTTTCTACGATAATATTTCAGTAAGTTATAAACTGAAATAGACATATAACGTCAGTCGCATCGCTGACGAAGCAATCATCCCTGGGGGCGGTGGCCAAATCTGACTTTCATCCGATGGCTGTGAATAAAGTATTGAAGCCTGTCATCAGAGGGCTGTCAGCTTTCACGCAAACCGGGTACACGTGAGGTCAAGCCATAAAAATGGGGTTTTCCCCCCACACTTAATTTTTTTATGCAGTAATGTTTCTCTTTGTTGCATTGTTTGATACAAATGACACTAGCAGACTCCGCAACAGTTTCTTCCATGAGGCAGTCCAAATACTCAACATTCTGCTGCCTCCCAACACCATGGCTAGTCAAACACCTAACCCAGTAAGACTCAGTACCACTGAGTCACTTTACATAGCTGCATTAGTCTCTTTATATTATGGAACTCGTTATTGCTGCCAATCTTGCTGCAATACTTGTGCTATTGTCTTGTTCTGTGTATTTATTGTCCTGCGCTCCTCTCACACTGTTGTGTATTTGCACTTTATGTAGTCTTCCATATTGTTCGGTGTCACACCATGGTCCTGAAGAAACAACATTTCGTTCCAATGTATACAAGCTATATAGAGGAATGACAATAAAAACCCACTTGACTTGACTTGACTTGACATGTAAATATAAATGTACGTTTCTTAATTTAGATAGACATAAAAATGATAGGCCTTTCAGTGTCAGTGTCCCACATTGTCCCACACAAACTAACTACTTGTCCCACATTTAGTATTTAGTATGCATCTGGTCACCCTAGAATATTGTGACCAAAAAATATTATCCTGGATTTATAAAAGGAGCCAGTATGCCTCAAGAGCGCAATAAAACTTTTTTTTGTTTTGTTTTGTTAGAGTATTGTGATAATGATGAACAAAATCTATATTCTGCAGCTAAAACATGTTCCTATTCCTGTATCAAAATCCATATTTTTAAATGGTCAGTCTTTAATTCTGCTTTGACTTACTGAGTAACTAACACCAGGTGTGAATTAGTTTGGGAAAGGTGAATCTAACTATCTCAGGATTCATATACAGCCACTTAATCGAGCAGTGAAATATTACTCAAAATGTGTGATAACTGTCGCTTGTCTATTACCGACTGCAACCTAAAGAAAGCCATAACTTTAGAGAAAATAGAGTAAATATTAAAAGGAAAGGTATGTTAAATTTTTGTAGAATTTTGTAGAAGCTATTTGGGATTCAGCCTACACTTGTAACGGTTTTTCCTTAAAGGCTCGAGATTTAACTTGAAGAAGCTGGATTTTACATGGTTTAAGGCCAGTGTATGAAATGGAACAAAACTTTGTGTACTTGACTAAAAAAATGACTCGAAATATTCAGTAGTGCTGTGTTTAAAGGCTCCTTTAGCTCTTGAACCTGTGCCGAAACACTGCAGTGTTAATCTCCGCACACAGGCCTTTAATGTAGTCTGACAACTCCACTTTCCTCCAAGCCATACACCTTAGACTGTGTACAGCTCTGCTCTCAGCATGCTCTCATCTGTTCCTCCCTCGCTCGCCCTCTCTCTTTCTCTCTCTGTTTCCCTACACGTCCTCTGTTATAACTTACTCTTTATTTTATTTGGCTTCCCTGGGGAGAGGACAATGTCACAGAAACACAGAGGAACCCCCAGTACACAGAGGTATTAACTTGCACACCCTCTGCCCTCTGTAGTGTTCCCTCACACACACACACACACACACACACACACACACACACACACACACACACACAGAAATACCTGAGCAGATACACATCCAAAGAAAGGTTTGAGGAACGGTTAGGGAAGAGGGAATACCCTGGGGAGTAAGAACTGTCTGTATGTGTGTGTGTCTATGGAGGAGAGGAAGAGTGAGGAAGAGCGTGACAGAGTGAGAAGTGGGTAAGAGTAAGGGAAAGAAACAGCTCTTGAAGATGCCTGTGCATGTTTGCTGCCTCTGAGGAATAAGTACTGGACTGAAGTGCACCCTAGCTGGCAATTGCCCTCCAGTGCATCCTCTCATTTCCTTATCAGAGGATGTGAAGCATTGCCGCTCTGCTGCGCGTGACACCGCATGAATACTCATGATTGAAGCAGAGGCAGCATCTCTCACTCTTTTTCTCCCTCCCTTCCTCCGTCTCTTCCGCGCACTGAGTGCTTGAGTGCTGGAGAATGGAACTGATTGATAAACGTGTGTGGAGAAAGCGAGGAGTCTTGCTCCTGGCTTGACACTGTACTGATGGCTTTCTGCTGTTCCACAGCTACACAGCCGTAGGCCTGGTTTTTGTGTTTTTTTTAAACCAGGGCTGCTGAATCCATTTTTAGATTGCACTTGAATATTTAATTACTTAAAATGTTTAATGTTTTAATGAAAACCGATATTAACGATCCTATAACTTTTGACTGCCACAGGTAAAGCAAACAGCAGCAGAGCGTCATTATATGCTTGTACCAGTTAAACATGGAAGGTAAAACCTGTGTCCCTTTCATAAATAAAATAATGAGAAACGCAATATAAAAAGAGTATCGCAACATTTAATATTTCAGAATTGTTCATTTATCTATCCACAGTAATATTTTCTTGTTGCTTATATTTAGCTAGATTTTACATGTATTAGGATATAACATAATTCCATGTAAAATTGTACTGCATTGTGCCAGTAGTAAAGTTTGGATGAGGAGGAACAATGCTCTCGGGCTGTTTTTCAAGGTTTGGGTCCCTTAGTTCCAAGGGTTACTGTTAATGCTACAGCATAGAAAGACATTTTAAACAATGGTATGTTTTCACCTTTAGTCCAACACTTTAGGGAAAGCGTTTTCCTGTTTCAGCGTGACTATGCCCCTGTGCACACAGCCTGGTCCATAAAGACCTGGAGGAGCTCCAGTAGTATGCACAAAGACCTAAACCCCACGTAACACCTTTAGGATGACTAGGAACATCAATTGCAACCCAGGCCTCGTCCAACATCAGTGCCGGACCTCAGAAATGCTCTTGTGACAGAATGGGTGCAAATTCCCACAGACACACCTGAAAATTGTGGAAAGCCTTCCAGAAGCGTGGATGGCTGCAAAGGGGGGCCAACTCCATATTGATGCTCATGGAATGGGATGTCCAACAAGCTCATATAGGCGTGATGATCCGGTGTCCAAATACTTTTGGCCATATAATGTACATGTTCATGCTTTGGCTTCTCTTTGAACCTATTTGCATGATACATGCACTGGCTAAATTGAATGTGAAATAATAAATCATGGTTATTTAAACTCTGCCTGTCGCTGGTCTCCAGAGTGATTCTGATCCCCTCATACTAAATCTCATTTGAGAAGTAACAAAGTCAGTTAATCAATAGCCCATTGGCTGGAGGCGCAGCGGCAGGATAAGTTGATTGGTGGAGCCTGGGAGCAGGGGAATGACAGTGAGGTGTCGCTGTGGTAAATCTGGCGATTCTAACAGGAAGCGGGTCGATAGCTCTTCAACTGTTATAAGTGACTGTCTCTAATGTAATTCCATATGTCCTCAATCACATTACTTTATTACCTGACGCAAATGGCTGGCATTGGATTCATTTAACGATGTACACATGTAACCTGCACATTAGTAAGGAACGCATTAGCACTTATGAAGATGTATGATGTTGCTGATCTGTATTCAGTGGTTGTATGCATGAACATATGTGTATCTGCTTTCTAAATATAAATGAACTGTCACATTGTAGAGAAGCATTTTTACACATACAGTACAGCACCCTGAGTGTAGGCATACCTTATCGGGCCAACAGTTCCATTTTTCTTCTGAGGCAACAGGAGCATCCAGAGCTAAAAATAATGCTTACTGTATTTTGTATGTCAGCACATTGGTCAGCAGGCAAGACGGCACCCTTGAGAAATCCTCACATTAATTCATACTCTAACCAGCAAACCTTATCTTTGCGTACCTCTCTCTTCTTATAGAGTCTCACTCCTCCTAGTTGACGATACAAGAATTTCTATGGAGATGTCCTTGTTCCTACTGAATTCACAGCAAGAGGAAAAAGTGAGAGAGAAAGCATAAAAGAAAGACCACATATGAGTGCAGGTGATGTGTTGGGGGCAGATCTGGATAATAAAAATCAGTGCAATGAGCTGGTAATACACAGTAGGCAGCAGGATAATGAGCTAGCCACTGCTGACACATTGATTTAGCCCGAGTGGCGACGGCAATGGCATTAGCATGGAAGAGATGTCAGTGGGCCCTACAATTGTGGCCATGTGTGTCACCTCCTTACACTTCACCCCCTGCACCTCTACATTTAATAGATTCAGCGGATGCTTAGATCCTACTCAGGGCTCTTTTGATAGCTGCTATTCTAGTCTAAGAGGAAGGGTTAGATTGATACCTTTGGATTTGTGTCAGTTAGAATTGCCAATAAGTCAGGAATCTGCTCTCCATACATTTCACTGGCAAAACTTGGGATTTTCATTCATAGGTGCGAGCCGTGGCTTTATGTAGTCAGGTTGTGGTTTGGTAGTGGATTGCAAAACTCTAGAAGGTAGAAAGACCCTAAGATCTATGGAAGTGCTTTGTAGTATCTATCAAAAGCTTATCCTCAAGCTAGTTCACTAGGTCAGGGACAGCATGACAGAATATTTTTTAAATAGTAAAACTAAGTGCTAATTCAAGTGCTTGGTGAAGAGGTAGGTCTTTAGTCTTTGTTTGAAGACATTGACTCAGCTTTCAGACAGCCAGGGGAAGTTTATTCCATGAACTGGGTGTCAGGAGGGAGAAAAGTCTTTTCAGTGATCAATATATTTATTAATTTTGTGTGTGTGATAAGTGCCTTAAGGTAGGTGGGCTTTGCTGGTAAGCATCCGTGTTTTAAATCTGATGTAGGCAGCTACAGGAAGCCAGTGGAGGGAATGCAGCAGTGGGCGATGTGGGAGATATTGGTGAGATTGAAATCAATTCTTGGAATTGCTTTCAAGATTACAAGGGTTGCATGACATGCAAAGGTAGACCAGCCAATGGCCTAGTCTTAAGATGACAAGGGACTGAACAAGCAACTGAGTGGCCTTCATGGATCCTCCTGATGTTGTTGTGTTTAGGGCTTCAACTAATGGCGGGGCAAACTTTCAGTAGCATTTATCTTCCACAAATAAAATCAACAAACTGAGCGTTACAAATATAAACTTCAGACTAAAGCTTTACACAACTGTTTGTCCAATTATATAAGATTGAAAAGAACCCAATACACACACACACACACACACACACACACACACACACACACCAGAATATATATTTAGGGCTGTAGTTTAATTCAGTGCTTTTTGTGCAACCATAAAAAATAATGCATAAATACTTATAAGTTTATAATATGTAATAGTATTTATGCATTACTATTTATTTATGCACAAAACGCACTGAATTAAACTACAGTCCTAAATGAATAATAAAAACTCACTTTCTCTGCACCTTGTGGTTTCTGTTACTCGCTGCCTTTAGACATATTGTTTTACTTGTGCTTACTTTTGATCATAGTGTTTTAATTAGATATTACAGATCTTACTTGCGCTCCAACTACACCACGAGTGAGGAGCACCGCGGGCTCGTTACTAACAGATCACTTCCGTTATAATAAACGACAGAAGTTACATTGCAAGTGCGCAAATACAGCATATAATGACGATAAATTTATAAACTGCTGGCTTAGCGGTTAAGGCTCAGGGTTACTGATCGGAAGGTCAGGGGTTCAAACCCCAGCACTGCCAAGCTGCCACTGTTGGGCCCTCTTTGCTCCAGGGGTGCTGTATCATGGCGGACCCTGTGCTCTGACCCCAACTTCCTGAAAGGCTGGGGTATGCGAAGAAAACAATTTCACTGTGCTCTACTGTATATGTGACCAATAAAGACTCATTATCATTATTTTGGATACAAACATAGTTTTGTGCTCGTGCATCACTGTCGTGCTTCAGTGCTACACAATCTCCGCTTTATAAAGATTGATCTTCCCTGCGGTGTTTATTATAAAATGCCCACCTGCCTTAGAGGACTTGAAGGTCACACACTTTCTTCTTCAGTCGCATGGCGATTACGCCTCCGTCTGATGGTGACTGAGGTCATGTTGGGAATAAAAGGTAACTTTTGACTGGGACTGGGAAACAGCTTATACTTCATTAGTAAAAAAGCCCGCTGACGTTCCATTTGAGACGATACTACAATTCTAAACTTCATACACTAGATGGTAGAGGATACAGTGCATAGTGTAAGTGTATAGTACGTTATTTGGGACACAGAAGTAATGTAGTGAGTAAATGTACCCCGTGCCGTGCGCAGACCAACTAATCGATAATGAGATTCGTTGACAACAATTTTCATAATAGATTATTATCGATTTTATCGATTAGTTGTTGAGAAGCAACCTGCATGACCACAATGTGAGTAAAGAATGATAGTCGGTTGTCCAGATCTACCCCAAGGTTGTGTGCAGCAATGGACAGTGTGATCTGAGAGTTGTCCAGGTAGATCACAAGAGTTTTACACTTGAGGGTTTTTTTCCCCACTCAAGTCTGTTTGCACAGATAGGCTGGTTCAATATGAAAGCTTTTTTTTTGAGCCCAGGTGTGATCCAGGGAACCAATATCTTGTTCTCCTGAGAACTGGGGTTTACTTCAAGGGAACTCTCAACACAAATGAAAGCTGTGTGTTGAATAACCGTTCAACAGAATAATGGTTTAAACTATGATGACATCCTCCCCCAACAATCCCAGAAATGATCCTGGATGTGGACATGACTACCCAGGCCAAGTGTAATTATTGATGTACACCATCATGGCGGATTTTCATAATAAAAATAGTCCTAATTCTCTCTTTTGTTGCAATTGCTTCAGTTATTAGGTCTTATTTAACAACTCTCTGGGCTTGCTCAGTCAACAGAGCCAAACACTGACATCATGGCGACTTTCGCACCATAATGTGAGGCACAAATGTCCTTTGAGAACCTATTTGGCTCCCCTTGACTTTCGTTAGGGGCAATAAACACAAATTTAATGCTGCTGGCCCATATCCTAATTTTTTGTAATCAGAGCTGGTAGCATCTGGAAAACTGTCTGGTACTTGGCTCTTTTGCTTATGGGAAGCTGCACCTCGAGGCTTCAGAACTCACTAAACCTGCTGCATTTGCACCATGGACTATGTGATCTGAGAAACGCTCACAATGTGTTAGGAATTGCAGTGGGAATCACCAGTTCATTGATTCTCCAAGCCTTTAGGGAGTGACGAATGAGCTTGGCTGAGTATTAAATGATTGCTGTGGGAGATGAGGGTTTACCCAAAAGAATTAGTGATATCCACCAGAATTGATTTCGTTACAATTAGACAATAGGATGCACTTAGACTAAATATATTCTTTGTACCATAGAGGTTATGATGATGATGATGATGATGATGATGAGGGAGATCATCTTTCCCAGTCTTGCCTTTGGTGCAATTTGTTTTTTCACCATCTTCAGTGTGGAACAGTTCATGATGAGTTCCCCCTCTCTTAGCTCCATGGGAGTCCATATTTGAAGGTGGGGGAATGAGGGGGGGGGGGTAAGAGAGAAGCCACTGCCACCCCTTAGGCAAGTACCATTATGTCTATTCATTTGCAATAACCAGATGGTATTTCAGATTGTATCTCCAATAGGCTGCTGCATTAACACAGCGCTTTAGGTGGGGAGAGAGCAAAAGCACCTCGAACTGAGCGGGGCTAGGGGGGTGGGGGGTTGTGGGAGTCATTTTTGTGATGACATCTTGCCTGTATCAATTTTTTTTCTTTTTACAGTGTTGTCAAACTTATTGCAGACTTTTGCGAGCACCAAAGCCAGGCCTCTTTTCATTTATTTAGTGTGTTTGTGATTCATTTTTAGATTAGGTTATCATCAATCATAGCACTGACAGGCCCAGATGGCACATTGTTGAGTTTCCAAATGGTTTTTCTCATAATACCAGTCACCTGCAAACTGCGCTTGCTCTCTCCGTGCTGTCATGACAAGTGAAACTCCAAGACTTAGTCAAGAATTAACATTCTAATAGCTTCCTAATATTACACGATTAGAATAAATATTGAATTTGCTTTATTAGGATGCTATTTCATACTTCCCCTCTGTAAATCTGTCTTGCTTTGCCCTAACTTAACCAAAATGAAAAATGTAAATTGGACCAAGTTATTCTGAATACATGGCATTTATAAAAACCAAAATGCCTGCTTCGGGTACTATGCCACATTAGACACTATTACAATGAATTGTTCATCACCAAGTTCTTGCAGGAGGAGATCTCCCTAAAGTACCAAAAAAAAAAGTCCAGCTCCATGTAGGTCAGAGTGATTGGAATGATTAAAATTTGAGCAGGCAGTGTGTTCCCTAGACACCATTTAAAATGCAAAGTAAATACTCAGTGATGCAGGTCTGCACAGATGCTTGGCATGTTAGTGTGGTAAAAAATAGCCTCTTAAAGTCCTGCAGAACACACATGGTTAGCTCCCTGATATCATGGTGTGTGTGTGTGTGGGTTGATGGAGATCTCCAGATACTCCTTCCTCCGGGCAGGAGCTATAAAAAGGCCTAATTGAAAGATTTTCACTGCCAAAACGCAGACAGGGAAAAAAACCCCACAATGGACATGATACGTTGGGTTTGCTGCTGGCTGTATCAGAGGTGTGTGTTCTTGTGCCTGACTGTGGCATGTCATCATTTGAGTAGATGCTGCTGCTGCCCGTGAAAGAACAAAGTGCTCATCAGATTCCATTTCTATAGATGTCTTTTGGACCAGTGTGAGTGGTTCAGGATGGTACATGTATGTCTAACATCATAGATGAATAGACTACATTAGGTTTCATCCATTCGTTCATTCGTTCGTTATTAAATTAAAGTTCATCTGTACAGTCATTTTAAACCATTAAAATAATGTATGCACAAAAGTGTAATAAATAATTGAACACATTTTTTATGTAAAAAACCTGGGGACATTTTCACACTTTATCCTTTACCCTGAAAAGGATGTATAAATATTAATGAATAGTTAACCACCAGCTAATTAACTGCTAGTAAACTAGTTCACATTTGTCACGAGTTTAGCTTGAAGGGGTGGTTTAGGGGTTAGCACGTTTGCCTCGCACCTCTATTATTGGGGGTTCGATTCCCACCTCTGCCCTGTGTGCGCAGAGTTTGCATGTTCTCCATGTGCTTTGGGGGTTTTCTCTGGGTACTCTGGTTTCCTCCCTCAGTCCAAAGACATACAGGCTGATTGGCATCTCTAAATTATTCGTAGTGTGTGAATGGGTGTGTGATTGCGCCCAGCGATGGGTTGGCACCACGTCTAGGGTGTCCCCTGCCTTGTGCCCGGAGTTCCCTGGAATAGGCTCCAGGCTCCCTGTGACCCTGTGTCGGTTAAGCAGTACAGACAATGGATGGAAGGATGGATGGATTTTAGCTTGATTTTCTAGCTTTCAGAATCAGTTGAGACGGAATCATTAGAAAATTGTCATGTGTAATTTCATTGCTTTTAGTGTATGGTATATATTATGATTCAGGATCAAACCGAGGACCCTGGAGCTGTGACGTGGCAGCACTTGAAAATTTTTGTAGCATGTCAAATAAATGTGTATATCCTTTTATCTGACTTCTGTTGTATTTGATGTGTGAGACCAACCAGGCAGTGGGAAGTGTCTTCCTGTTTATGCTTGTGCAAATATGGGTCTATTTATGCTTGAGTGAAAATAATAATCTTGTGTAATTCTTGATGGGAAAACCATCTGAAAACTCAAAGAAAAATATTGACATGCATCTAGTAGAAGACAACTCTGCTAAAAATTATATACTGTCTATATCATTATATACTCTCTATATCATGTTATAAATAGTACGGCATCACTTGTGCATTCTAAATTTGGTATAGTTTTTGCCACACTTTGATATGGCAGTATGTGGTTAAGAATGAAACCTACGCATCAGCAAACTGTGACTGTTATGGATCATGACCCATGCTGTCGGTTTGTGTGTGAGCGTCCTCCCAGCAGGCCAGAGCTCAAGAGTCTGGACCTTGTAAAGGCATGTAGTATATTATCACCTCTGTACAACTGTTGGATAAACTGGCGTGTAAGGTGTGAGAGGTACATTATCTCCTAATGGCATAACAGATCCGAACACCAGTCTATATGATCGGAATCAATCATAGAAGAAGTTTAAAAATTATTCTGTTGTTATGTCAGTATTCTGAGTATTGTTAGATAGGGAGCTAAATAGAAACCTAGACATTTCTACAGAATAATGCTTTGTAGAAATCGGTACATAACAGATGCACATATGGTGTTGCAAAGTTGTGAAATACAGTTTTTCGATGAAAAAAAGAGAAAAGCTGGCCGTAAACCGTAACAAGAGAAAATCACACATGGATCACAATGCATTATACATGCAGCCTGTACGTAAAATAGTTTTCACACATTTCATTTGGACTCGACCAGGCTGCATTCGCTTCGGTGTCTGCTTAATTATAAAGCCTTTATGCTGACACTGAGTGTATTAATCAAATATAGATCAGTGAGACCGCAGAGCCTTGACACAGCTAGAGTGTGAGTACTATTGTCTGCAGAAGCTGAGATGGAAATAGGAGACAATCAAGAAACTCAATGCAGATACTCAGTAGTGAAATTCTGTGCAGTTAAAAGAGGTGTTGTTAGAATGTGTGTGAGAGAGACAAAAGGAGGGGGAATATGAAAGACATCAGTAGAGGAAGTTGATGGGGGAATCCCTGCTCATCACTGATGCACTGATGATTTGGCTAAAGGTTACAGGCAGTAACTATGTATAACCCATGAACTCTCATATACTGATTGGTTAAAAGCTGTCAGTGCCATTCCTAAAGCAGTTCAATTTTATACCTTTGTTGGGATGTATGTCATTTCTTTTTCCTTCCTTCCTTCCTTCCCATCCTTCCTTCCTTCCTGACTGACTGACTAAATTCCTTCCTTCCTTCTTTCCTTACTGACTTCCTAAGCTCCTTACTGACTTCCTGACTGACTGACATCCTGACTTCCTGACTAACTGATTGAGTTCCTGACTGGCTTCCTGATTGACTGACGCACAGACTTCCTGACTGACTGACTGACTTCATGAGTTCCTGACTGACTTCCTTCCTTCCTTCCTTCCTTCCTTCCTGACTGACTGAGTTCCTGACTTCCTGAATGACTGACTGAGTGATTTCCTGACTGACTTCCTGACTGACTGACTTGCTGACTGACTGACTTCTTGACTGACTACCTGACTGACTGACTGACTGAGAAATTACACACTCCTTAACGAAAATAATAACCGTGGAGGATTTCTACAAGTTGCACTTTTGAGAACCTATTCTACCTGCCACAGTCAAACGCAAAGTCTTCAGCATCTATATCTTGCTGTTTGTTTAATAATCACACTTGAATGATGTTTGGCTGAGCCGGATTAAAAAGCAGACTCGCATGCTTCTTGTTGTTATGGTAACATTGGCACCAAAGCTTGCTCCGTGCTCCAACTTTGGATTGGATTAACTTTATTATGTAACATGCATACAAATGACGTTCATCTACAAAGTGCCCAGTTTAGTGTACAAGGGGGTACTCAAAAATTCCCAGAATTCTAATGTGGTGTGCGCAGTGGGCGTGCACACCTAAGTGATTTTACATTGAAGTGCTTACGCATCTACGAGAAAGCATAAGGGGGAAAAAAAACGTCCAAAGAAAGTGGTGCACCCAGAACTGGACTTTGCACCAGGACAATGCACCTGCACACCCACCACCATATTCATCAAATCTCACTCTGTGCGATTTCTTTTTGTTCCCAAAATTAAAAATGAGAGTGAAGTGGAAAAGATTTACCACCGTGGAAGAAATCCAGAAAGAAAACGCAGGAGGCTTTAGACATCATGACAGAAGATGACTACAGGAAATGTTTCCAGGAATGAGAGAAACACTTGGACGAGTGTATCTCATCACAGCTCAATATATAGATCATTATTATAAGCTTACCGTTGTGAATCAGGGTAAGGTAAGGAGACTGTGTTGAACGTACTTGCTCAGTAATTGATTTTTGTTCATTTTGACCAAAAAAGTTCTGTACTGCAGCTTTAAGTTTTTGTCATGCCAATGTAATGATGCTTCCCCAAACCAAAAAAGCATTTGGTTTCAAGAAACGAACAGAAGTTGCTGATCAAGAGCTGACGGTTTTGTAGTGGAAACCCAGACCTGGTTCATGATCAGGCACTAGCTGGAGAAAAAGCACCAGCACCTTGTCAGTGAAATCAATACTGCTTTAATTCTCAAGGCTTTACCTCATTCTCCACTTTGTGTCTCATTTCTTGATTTTTCTGTTTCGTTAATCTGCCCATTTTTTCTCCCCTGCGTTCTCAGTTTTACGTTAAGATTCGACAGCTCTGTTCACACATGTCTCCGCCATGAGATTTCAGCTCTTGGAATTATCGGCAGAGTGTTAGCGGACAAATCTCTCATGGAAGAGTGTTGTTTCTCTCTGTAAAAATGACAAGAACACTGCATGTTGACCTGCTGGGAGAAATGTTTGACTCAGTGATGTTGATCTGTTTATCTGTGCAGCACAGTGACTGAAGAAGGTCAAAGCGTGCAGATTCTCTCATTATCTCTAGCAGAATCTCAAACATGAGATTCCATAAACTTCTCCTTGGATAATGAAGACATGTTCCCTGTAGTTAGTGTAATACCCTTAGTAGGAAATTCATATGCACTCTCGTAGTAGCCTGCAGAACTACACTTCTACACAATTATAATTGCGCACATCTGGCTTTAATATTAAAAGAAATGATCATAGACAAAAGGGAAAAGCTGAGACTACATATCAGTGGTTTATAGGTGAAGTCCTGATTTCCAGAACTGAGTACTTTAAATTAGCATTTCTCAAATGTTTTAGTCTTAACACCCCACAGAAATCGGTAGCGTACATGTGCAAGTGATGAAGCATAAATGTGCGAATACAAGCCACTGTTATGAGATATGGCTAACTCGTTAAGGTTGCTTCTGGATGACCAATTGGTACACAACCCCTAAATATATTAGTTTATTTCCCCCATCCACCAGGGAGGATGAGAACTAACTGTACATTCACACATCCAGCGATTTTATCACTCCAACTTGCCAGTAGATGTAATATGAAATTGCCAATAGGTGTTCCTACTACTGGTTGCCATAGTAACATCATAGTAACATCAGTGGGTGGCACAACTAGCATTACACGTTTGACAACAGAACACTTTTCTTGCCCCTAAAATGAAACATTCTGAAGTGAGAGCATTTGTATATAAAATTCACCAGTGTATCATATCCTACGAGATGAAGGAGGAGCAGTGTGTGCTCTTTGCCATTGCAGCCGAAATCTGCGGCGAAAGTGCAAGCGTCAGGGTCCATGAAACAGTTCGGACTTGCAGGCAGCATGGGGAGTACCACCGGCTGGTACAGGAGCTGCTGTTGGATGAGGTCCGGTTTTAGCAGTATTTCATTCTGGATGGGACTCAGTTTGAAATGCATTCTTTTAGGATATAATCAAGCACATCTGATTGCCTATGCGGTAAGGTTACTCAGCCAGTCATGGTATGGTATGCTATTTGTCATGTCACAGATGGTCGACACGGTTAATTAATTAATATATCATATCATAAATAATTGGCTAATAATTGGCTCTTGCCAACCGCAAGAGTTCATTTTTCCTCCATCTTTTCTGCACTACAGTATCCAATAGGAGACGGATCACGTGTGCTCTACTGTCTACTGTCTTCACTCCCATTGGTAGTTGCTGCACCAAGTTGCTCCACATTTGCAAAAAGTTCAACTTTTATCAACTTTGTCACCATCTAGTCGCCAACAGTTTCTGTCGCTCACGTCGCCGGAAGTCGCTAGCTCTCACTGAAAATGAATGGTCTCCGGTCGCATTGTTGCTGTGAGTCGCTGTATGCGTGAACTCCGCTTAAGACATGCTTCCTATGATGCGCATGAAGCCAGCCAAACGCATCTTTTCAAACTGCTGCTCACGGGACGGCACAATACACTCGGAGGTGAGCGCTGTCCGTCCCCTTCCGCATTCATGAGCTCACAGATGGCCATGATTGGCAAGTGATGCTGTGATTGACAGGGGAGAGGGAGTATGCCATCCCACTTACCCAAAAGAGCACGGCCAATTTTGTTCTCTTGGACTCCTGCCCTTGGATAGCTAAATGTTGGCGTTCTAATGATGAAATCATAGGAAATCATATAAAACCATAGCATTCCTTTGCAGAAATAGTGTGTATGTGTGTGTGTGTGTGCGTGTGCTTGAATGATACGCTGTAATTTGGCATGCATATGCTAACATATGTGGATATGTTTCCTAGGCTGCGTGGAGGTTTTGCCCGCTCTTTGTGCGGATGCCCTTGCACTCCCACTCTCTCTTACTAACATGTGTTGAGCCATTCATTTTCCTGTTACGTATGCATTTATTCATATTGAAATGTTTGACTGAAATCCAGATTAGCATCCAAACAGAGGTTGTATGTTTTCTGGACAGCCTTCAGTGTGTTTCCATATTGTGCAAGAATGGACACTTCATGTTCATGTTTACTTGTACATGCCTACTGTTTGAATAATGAATTCTTGGAGGCTTTCAGTGCATCGCTGCAGAAGAGCAGCACGTGGCTTCTTAAAGCCATTTTCTTTTTTTCCCTATACTGGCTGTAAGGTTTCGTACAGGTGATAGTTGTTCAGATACATACACTTTTAAGCTTCACTTTCTACTAGGCAATATAAGTTAAACATAGAAGAAAAAAAATCAAATAAAAAGAAAGACTAATATGATGATACATGAATGAGAAGGTGGCAAACATTCAAATAAACATCTAATAAGAGCCTACTATACTAATCATTTATATTGTGTTAATTGTACTTATCATGCTAGTAGCTGTAAATTTGGTTTAATTTAACAATATGGCTTCCACCCTTATTATTCGGCAGCTTATAAAATAGCACGTGATCCAACAAAACATATTTTTTTCACAATGGTCTTGAAGTACAGCAGCAAAAAAACATAAACTTTAGGCCAGGGTGGAAAAAAAGCTGTATCTGCTGAATAAGCTACGTAAAATATTTATTAAATATGTATGACTGTATGCTGACAGTTGGCTTAGTTGTGCACACAAATTAATGAGGCCATGAGAGACTAAATCCAGGTCAAGAAATCATCATTTGTGTGTGCAGTGTACACTGTTTTATCATGCTTTTAATTCACTAATTTGTTCCTGTTGATAAAATAGTGCCAGTGTCTGGGTTAATTCTGGTTAATGTGCTTTCCTGTTTAAAAAAAACCCAAAACAGGCCCACGGTTTAAAAGATAATCTGACAAAGCACTCATCCGCTGTAGTTCCAGCTCACTTTAAATAAGTATTGTTCTTAATTTAATTTGTATAAAAATACTTCCTGGAGATTCTCAAGTATTCAGTCCTCATGCAGTGTGTTAGGTAATGTGTTGGGTTTTTTTTAGTAGCATGTAAATCCGTAGTTACGTCTGAGGTCCGAATATGATGTGTGCAACTTTAAATGATTAACACCTGATTTTGACATCAGCCTGTTTCATATGTATGGCTGTATCTCGAATCACATTCTTATGTACTACTCTAGACTGCTTATGCGTATACATAACTGTCTAGTGTGTTCACACAGAGAAATGCAAAGAAATATACTATAGCAAGTATACTGTGTCAAATGATGGGCTATATATGACGAGAAAACTTTTCGCACTAATCTGCATAGGGAAACAGAAGGGGGAGAAGCTTGTATCAGACACAGGACAGAATCAACAAGGTTATCACTGAGAGCAGTGGAGATCACTAAAAGTAAATTTGTTAATGAACTGCTGAGATTTGGAAGCAATCGGGATTACTATAAGTTAAATGCATATGAGTTTTGATCTGTGTGTTGTATTGTGTTTGTTTTGGTACCAAAATAATCCCAAGGCTTTTGGCAACATATAACATGACACCAATTAGTCAAAAATAAATAAATAAATACAAAAAATAAAAATAAAAAGTTCTTTTAAATATAACAGTGATATTTTATAGTTTGCCTCGCACCTCCAGGGTTGGGGGTCAGATTCCCACATTCGATCTGCATGCGTGGAGTTTGCGGTACAGAACATGGCTGGATGAATGGATAGACAGCTGACACATTATTCTGCCTGTGCTGAAATAAAATACCACTTATCTATTAGAAATTAGGCTATTTTATTAACTTAGATATGAAAAAAAAACAGGCAAAAACAGACACAGCACAATATTTTCACTTAATAAACTACCTAGCGAAAGTAAACAGTCGTTACATGACTTGCATTTTAAGAATAAAAGTTAATGTTGACAGATTAATGAAGATTAATGTTAATTTTATAGTGTGTGATTCAGATCTACTGAATTATACTGTGTGCCACACTTTATAGTGCACTATGACCTTTACACCCTACTATATTAGTCCATGTGTATCGTTCTGCCTTGAGACACGTCTGTTAAAGGCAATTACACAGAGATGAAATATTCATTCAGTCCCTGGATGCAGGATCCTACATCGCCTCACACCTTTAACAGGGAATGAAGGAGACATTGGCTTTACGCTGCCCTTCAGGCTCGAATGACACATGGACATAAAAGAGAGGCAGGGACACGTCAGATGTGTACAGCCCCTCAGCCTTGTGGGTAAGTCTGCAGGGAAATCAACAGTTTGATATGCAGAGGCTGGCCCCAAAAAAAAAAAAAAAACGCATGGCGGTAATAAAAAAAAAAAAAAAACTGCAAAGCCGTGGCATTTCGAGACGGCGTGTGATATATGGGCTGGGCTGTTGGGCTTTGAGTGAAGAAGCAGCTTCTTTTTTTATGATTGCTCTGACAGAAAGCTGTTCAGGGATTTCCTTCATTGATCTGGCCTTGTTTTTGTTTATGTATGTTCTCTGACATTTACCGTGCTTTTTTGAAAAGTGCGCTGGCGTATACATTTTACGCATGATGGAGACAATTTTCATTTCAGATCAAAGTGCTGAGAGAGGCTCTTTATTGCCACTGAGCATTCTTTTGATGAAACACTTTTATAACTTTTTTTTTTTCATCTCCTTTCTTTTGTCTTAGGCTTGGTGAAGTTGGGGGTTCACTGTGTCACGTGTCAGAAAGTCGCCATAAAGATCGTGAACCGGGAAAAACTCAGCGAATCAGTATTGATGAAGGTAAGGTCATTTTAAGTGTTTGGTTTATGTACATGCCTCTGTTTTTTAAAATGTCTTTTCTGAATAGATTTACTTGATAGTAATGCAGTAACCTTTCAGACAAGCACAAACAATACATGTAATTGTAACGGAACCAAAGATCTGTTTTCTTTTGAGTTTTCATGACTCATAATTTACATTGTGGTATAATCATATTTCATTGACTACTGTGTATGACTTCAAATTCAGGTCCATATTTATTGTTTACTGTACATTTATATTTGACCCATACAGTAAGCATCCTCATACATTCACTCATAGAGCCTGCATTTATAAAGTATTTACTGATTAAACACACATGCAAACTTGATACCATTCACACACACACACACACACACACACACAAACTAATAGGTTTGATGGAAGATTGCACTGAATTTGCTATGGCTATTGAGAGCATTTCCTCCCTCTACTTTTTTACAGAACATCATTTACACAATTATTCTTTCTAAATCATCTGTAACACACCCATTAACTGCACAAGCTATTTATCAGATTACACCCGCAAATTAGCACTCGTTATCTGGGATCTTAATAAATCAGGGCCTTAGGATGCTTTCACACGTATTAGAATAATTTATACCCATTTGTTGGTGTGCTTTCACACTGTATATAATTAAAATATAATTAATTTTTTTTTTTAAAAGTTGGTTGAGAGGTATGTAGGGTTAAATATGTACTCGTAAGAACTCTTTCAGTCATTGGTCAGAAAGACGAGAATTGAAAAAGGTAAGCAAAGCCTGTCAGCCAAGTATGTGTAGACATCACAAAAAGAACTAGTTCAAATCCACCTTTTTGTTGTTGTTGTTTGTCGGTGCAAACATCCAGAACACATTGTATTCCAGCTGTGCTACAACTTTGTCCTTTGTTTTGGACTTTTTTTTGTTTTGGTCTGCACCTGAATGCGATGTCTGTGTCCTCACCTGTTGATGAACCGCAAAAAGTGGGACAGTGCAGAAGGGTTTAATTTTAATAGACTAAACACTGCATATGTGAAAGCAACCTTAGTGTGTGTTACATATCCAATAAATTACACTTATAGGGTCTTTCTTATCAGTTTCATAGCATTGCTTCTAATTAATTAGGTGTCTACTTCAACACCTGGATATTCCTGGAAACTATGCCAGACTTCTTTTCATTGACTTTAGCTCCGCCTTTAACTCAATTCAGCATCTTCAGGTAATCAGGAAACTAGATTGACTGCAAGTCCCATCACCACAAGTACACTGAATTTATAATTTCCTTTCTAATAGACCACAAGTGGTAAAGGTGGACAATGCATTATCTCCCATTATTGTTCTCAATGCTGGTGCCCCTCAGGGGTGTGTACTTAGTCCACTTCTTTATATTCTCTATACAAATGGCTGTTAGAATTCAGTCACCACCACTCATTACTTTAAATATGCAGATTCTTTTTTGGACTATCAACGCTCCATAGCACATTTTAGTACATGGTTTGATGATAATTTTCTCCACCTTAATATCAAAAAGACTAAGGAACTGGTTTTTAGCTCTACCAAAACACTTACCCATCCTTCCAGTATTACCATTAACGGAGAGATGGTTGAAAGTGTGGAGCATTTCAGATATCTGGGCATTACATTGGATAAACATCTCAACTTCAATCAGCACACTCTAGGTATTTACAAGTGCTGTCAACAGAGACTCACAGTTATTCATAAACTTAAATATCTGTCTGTTCAGCCTAGTCTGCTTCTTCTTCTGTACTGAAGTATTATTGAACTGGTTCTTATGTATGGTGCCATTTGTGTTTTCCATATGCTAACAGTAACCAATAAGGACAAACTTTTGAAAATAACTAATTTAACAAGAAAAATTATTGGTATTCCCACCCCCAATTTATCAGACTGTGTCAATTCATATACGCTCCGGAAGGCACATAAAATTTTGAATGACCCAAACCACCCACTTTATCAATATTTCAACCCCCTTCCTTCTGGCTGCAGGTATAGACTACCCATGTGCAGAAAGGCCAGCTATGGTAGGAGTTTTGTTCCTATGGCTATACGAGCGTTAAACACATAGGTAATCAGCCATTGTGATGCCAGATGCATTTGTTGTATGATGATCCTTATGTTTTTCTTTTTGTCCCCTTCTCCCCTCTATGCCTGTGATTGTTTATGTCTATATGTATGATGTTGTTATGTTTTTGTTTTTCTACGCACCCACGGTGGAAACAAATTTCCTCTTTCATGACCAATAAATTATCTAACTATCTATCTATCTATCTAATGGTGATCATTGATGATGATGATGCTGACTATTATTATTAGTAGTAGTAGTGGAGTTTCTCACTGTGGTCTCCTGAGTTGTTTGGGCTGCACTGAGGCCAAATGTAATCTTTGTGATGCTAGACAGCTGTCTAAGGTTTCTTTGGTCCACATAAAGTGATTAGCATGGATGCTCTGAGTCCAAAATAAAATTTTTCAAAATATATTTTACAGCTTGTGGTCAGAAGCCAAACATTAAATCCCACAGACCTGAGGATTTGACGCTGATTGTTCAAAGTTCAGCCGAGGTTAGCCGCAAACCTGTGTTGTCATTCTCGGTTTAGAATGAGGCATTGCAGTGCGGTATGAATGGAACGTGACAACTTTCACGCTGACTAGCGATGTGAACAGTGACTACTGATGAGCGTCGCACCATGTTGCAGCACTCTGTACCTCTTGTCCTTTTGATGAAAGTCAGTGCCTATACTCACTGCACCACACACACACACACACACACACATACCCATAAACACATGCACTGTTCATATCCACATCCATGTGTTTGAACTAATTGATCATTTTTAGAAAACCTTGCCTGGGGTCTGATGGGAAATGAATGGTCCATAATCTGATTAAGGGTAATTGCCTTTGATAGGGTGCAGTCGCAATACCTAGGAACAACCAGATGTGACTGATTTGAAGTTAATTGATGTAAAAGTGGATGCAATTTCATGCAGCCCTCGAGCCTTGCTCTCTTACATGCTCTGTTCCAAGTGACACGCTCATGCACATGTGTTTTATGAGCAATAACAGTTTGTCCTCATATGAGTCGCTGTCTCATCGAGTGAACATCTATTACCTCTGAAAACCCAAGACGGTGCACTGCAATTTGTGAGCTACTGTCAGAAAACAAGCCCATCATCATAGACTGTCTGATTAGACTGGAAAAATCAACACAACAAAACCCCCGATCAACATGAACAGAGACTTGATGCAATCTTTATCATGGCTGTGAGATCATTTCTGTTGATAAAACTGCAGATTCTTATATTTCTTCCCTGTGACAACTTCACACAGTCTCTTATTGTCTACTACAAGGTCCTTGTGCATGCAGGACTGTGATTCACCCCCCCCCCCCCCCCGCCTCCCTGATATAGACGACCAACGATGCTCTTCTGTAAAGGTCTGCTGACTCAGCAAAGAAAGCGATTTGCTCCCAATTACTGGCTTTCGCCATTTCTGCTGATGCTCTTTTTTATTCTAACAAAAGGTGAGGTTTCAAATGGAAAGTGCACCTCAAAGTTTTGACCCACTTACCATTATGTGCCATCTTTAACCGTCCTCATATTGGCTTCATTATATGGTTAATGGTTCATTAACTTCTGGAGGACCGTAGGCCGGTTGGGATGTAGATGGAGGTGATTGGCTGAAGGCTGTAATTGTATGACTGGAGTCCCTGGGCTCTCTTCCCCAGCTGCTCTCACTATTCTTGGTAGGAGGTAAAGCTACACCTGCCACCTACGGAGATGTTGCTTATTTAATTCATTACGGTAAAGTGCTGTATGATTACACAAGGGAGCTCTAATCTGCAACACTGGGATTTCCGTGGAGACCATGTTTGTACAGATGTGCCCAGTGGTGAGCCCTGCATTTCAGGTCATAATCTTGAGAAATAAGGGTTTTTAATAAGTGCTCTTTGGATAGTTATTGGTTGGGCCTTGTACTTATAACCTTCTGATAGGGAAATACTCTGTTTTAGGGTTCTGCCTTATATTGTTAAAGGTTGTCATCAGAGTGACAAACCAAAGAATCCCTTAGACTACCTTTTAAAAAAAAAAGTGTTATAGGTTTTTTAATTTAATAGATCATGGTGTGGAAAATATTTGTATATTAGGAAATCACTGTGTATAGTACACGTACTCTCAGGACTGAATTTGTTGACTTGATTTCAGAAGCTCATAGCTGTCATTGTCAACACAGAAGTGGCACTGGCTGGACGTATAATGTATGTTTACATAAATCAAGCGAGGTAATAGTTAGGCTATAGATGGCATTGGCAGTCAGTGGTGTATCTTGGCCTGGAGTGACTTTTTCTCAAAAATGGTTCCACCTTATTGGAAATGAAAGCATGAATGGTTGATTCCACTGTCATACAATAGTTATGCTGGTGGTTAGTTGGCCACATAAGGCCTGTTTAGCTTCTAACCAGTAGCTGAACCTGCAAGACTGTATTCACCTAGACATTAAAGTAAATCCTGCTATAATCTGCTACTTTTCAAAATATTAACAGTGAAATGAAAAGATTATGGTACTTGAAGAGCTTACCTACAACAATCATGGTGATTCAAATTATATATGAATAAATTACAGAGATTATAATAGCACGGTGGCTTAGTGGTTAGCACATTTGCCTCACACCTCCAGGGTTGGGGGTCCGATTCCCACTTTCCCTTCAGGAGTTTCCTCTAGGTCCTCCGGTTTCCTCCCCCAGTCCAAAGACATGCATTGTAGGCTAATTGGCATCTCTGAATTGTCCATAGTTTGTGAATGGGTGTGTGATTGTGTGTGCGATTGTACCCTGCGATGGGTTGGAACCCCATCCAGGGTGTCCCTCACCTTGTGCCCCAAGTCCCTTGGGATACGCTCCATACTCCATGCTACCCTGTGTAGGATATAAGCGGTACAGAAAATGGATGGATTTGTTCTCAGAAATACTTAGTGCTTGCAGCTGGTGGTTGTTTTTATGACATTTCATTGAATTTGTCGGTGGTGAAATTGATCCACACTTATTTATATTTGCTGCTTCATTGTGAGGCAACAACAAATTCTGGCAAACATACAAGGACACAGGAACCATTAAGCCTTTAGGATTCTCCTGTAGTATAACGTTGATTCATTTGTTCTAAAAGTCACCAAGGAACCTTGTTTGCTTCTTGTTTTTTTGAATCATTTTTTTTTCCAGCTTTTCTCAAGGTACTGTTGTCATGGGAACATGACATGATTGGCCTAATTAGGTGAAGATTGTGCTATTTGCCTTTAGGGGGAGTGATCTCAGAGTTTTTTGTGTATAGGAGAGGTGTTCTGCAATGATGAGAGAACTTAAAGTAAAGAGAGCGACCTCTTAGAAAGTACCAAGTTTCTCTGCATGTACAGTAAAACATTGATTTCTGTATATATGCAGAGTTTTGCATGAATATGAGAGTCGTCAGTCTTCTGGCACGGTTTATTTTTTTCTGGTTAGTCAACCTTTGCCCCAGCTGTCTGTTGGATTTCTGCTCTATGTAACCTCATATCAGCTCTATTGTGTGTGAAGTGGGAGGCAGATGCTGGAATACCCCACCTGTCCCTCCCTTGCAGGGATAAATGAATAAATAACCAGCAATGACTGTATTAGCATAGTTGCAGACATTCAGCAGGAGGTCACCTGTCTTTGTTTTTCGCTTATCCTTTTATTTCATTTTGCCTCAAGCATAACCCCCCATTGGTTTCCATTTGCATAGTATGGAATCTTTGTGCGTGTGTGTGGGGGGGGGGGGGGGGGGTTGGGACCTGAAAATTGCAACTGCCTATGCTTTTGTCTGCGATTCAAGATTCTCTATGCAGTTGTGTGTGTGTGGGTGTGTAGATGTGTGTTCGCAGATGCATGTCTGCACCAAGGCGGGGGTGATGTTGAGTGTCAGGTAGTCACGTACGCAGATCAGTAGTTTGGCATTTCGGAACAGGGCTCTCCCAGCCAGCAGCATTGCCCTGCCTGGCCCCTCCTGAGCTAATGAAGTCATCTCTGGCATTTTCATGCACGCAGGCAAAAAAAACCCCACGCTGACTCGCTGTGAAGTTGCACTAATGAGGGTTATGTCAGAATTCAACCTGAGCTGATTTTCCCTCGCAGTAGAGAGCTGATTTAAAAGGTGAAGCATAAAACGCATCTTAAATGGTTATCGATTACAGACAACTTTGTGTCTTTAAAATAGCACAGGCAAATGGTAGGTCAAAATAAGTTCTAAATTCTAGCTCCAGTTTCTTTTGCTTTTGACGCTGAGGCAGATCTGTGCTCTCATGTGCTTGCATGTCATTTTCACAGCTTTGAAACCTCTGAAATCACGGGTGATGCTCGTTATTCAGGCGATAATGAATCAGTCTCGTTTGCTTCTTGAGCAGATACGTCATTAGTGTTCGGCACAGGTCATGAGCTAAGGCTCTAGGGGTGATAAAGGAAGATGATGCATGTAAAGGGAGATGAGTCCATGCAGTAGTCAGCAGGTGGTGCAAGATGCAGCTGGGTCCTCAGGGAATTTGCTAACATTTCTGAAAGCGAGCTGTGCTTCTCCTGGGAGATGCCTAAGGAGAAGTGAGGAGGGAGGAGGAGAAGAATCATACAAGCTGGACCCCTGCAGTGAGCAGATAACTAATGCTTTGAATGGGTGCCATGCACAGCACTTTGGAGACACAGAGAGAGACAGAGAGAGAGAGAGAGGAGAGAGAAGAGGTTGCACATGAGTGAATCTCTGACTAAGCTTGTGCTCTGCACGTTATGGTCGATGGATGATGGATGGTGCCACCCAGTGTGAGTGCACTCGCATGATAACCCACTAGCACTGAATTAACATTAAGAGGAAAAGTCAGGGAAGCTTAACCACCTACAGTGTAACACGACATGTCTGCTTCTAACTCACTGCACTGCATTCACTTGACTGCTTTGGACACCCGGCAAACTAGTTATGCAAACTGGTGAAATCTGATCTGGAAGAAAAATGATTAGCTAAATTCAGGTGGACTTTATTCAAATGTGTCCATGAAATGCACTGGGATTAGCTAAGGGTAAGGGTAGATTAGGGTTTGTCATAACTGATGGCTGTCAACTCACTTTAAAACATGGACGAATAGTAATAATAATAGCAGTAATAGTATAATAGCAGTCTCTGGTATGTCATTGTCATTTTATACATCAATAAACATACATTTATGGCAAAAGCTTGGCAAATGTGGCTATATTTTCCTTTCTCTGGGTTCATTACACATTTGGGTAATGAATTGTTGACCAGAGGGATGTTTACCTGATCTGAGTGGGGAACATTTTTATTAGCTTCTAAACATCATATGGAAGAGCTACTTATTTGATCTAATAAGTAAATATTATAACATAATGTAAATCATGTAATACTGGGTGGGTACTCGGTTAGGTAGCTTTCTAGAGAGACTCATCAAGCTAGCTAACATACTGGATGGCTGATCAAACAGGTTCACCCACCTCGAGCATTTATTCTTTGATTGTTGTACCAAAACAGTGTATCAGATTGTGTGTGTGTGTGTGTGTGTGTGTGTGTGTGAATGTGTGTGGGATTGTGCCCTGTGGTGGGTTGGCACCCTGTCCAGGGTGTCCCTTGCCTCGTGCCCCGAGTTCCCTGGGATAGGCTTCAGGCTCCCATGCGACCCTGTGTAGGTATTGAAAATGGATGTATAGATGGATGGATGGATGGGTCAGATTTTTTACTTCCTCAAAGACAGGTTCAGTGTGGTCCGATGTTGTTTACATGGTTTCCAGAACCACACCCATTCCTTTCGCTTTTCTTGGTGGAATTTACAGTGGCAACAGACTGAGAAGGTCAACCCAGACTTCTCTATCTCCAGTCACAGAATTCACCTCCTCCTGGGGGATCCCCAGACGTTCCCAAGCCAACAGTGAAATATAATCTCTCGACCAGGGTCTGGCCCGGGGGGGTCTCCGTCCAATAAGATGTGGCCTGATACAGCTCTAGTGGGAGCTGACCAGGGGGCATCCATGTAAGATGCCCTAACCCCACAATTAGTTCCTATCAATTTGGAGAAGCAGTGGCTCTGTTTCGAGGCTTTCCCAGATCACTCTCACTCTATCATGGAGAGTAATCCTGCAGAGGAACTTCATTTCCGCCACATGTAACCGCAACCTTATTGTTTGGGTCACTACCCACAACTTGTGACTCTATGTGAGGATAGATTGAGCAGTAAACAGAGAGCTTTGTCTGAAAACTGAGTCTTGCTTCACTGCCTCAGACAGTTACTGCGCATCCCATTGTTTTCTGGATGAGAGCTTTGAAGAGCCGAGGACTTGGAGGTGCTGATTTAGTCTCCTTCAGTATTTCACATTATGAAAAACCATGCTTTCAATGATATTTTTTATTTAATTTAAATGATATTTATTTTATTTATTATTTATCTTGGACTTTTCCCAAGTCAACATTTAGTGTCCAGTCAGATTGTTACTGTAATAATAGAGAAAGTCAGTGTTATACTGTTCTGACAATACCTAACAATCTCTTCACACTCCTATCCATAGGCATGCAGTAAATATAACATAATGAAGGCAGACATGGTGCAAAAACGAAAAGAAGACAAATGAATACCCAAAGTGATTCTGAACTATATTCACTAGAAATAGATTTACTCTAGACCTGCTGTGTGGCTGGCCTTTCCCTGACGGCATCCTAGTTAACTAAAAGCTTTGCCGCTGAGCTGCGGTTGCCGTGCAGCTTGGGAAAACATGAAGAAAATTACAAAAGCGTCTTTTTCCCAAAGCCAATTTCAACGGCTGCTTGAAAATCCCAAACCTGTGCTTGCTCAGCAAATCATGACATATAAATTGCCTGCGGTTCATCTCTAGTTTTTCTTTCGTCATACTATCATGCATCTTCTGCAGCAGGGTCAGCAGCCTCATGCTCTCAACATCTACTCTCGGGCAATGCTCACACTCAGCACCCAAACACACCTGCTAATCACGCAGCTTTAAACAGCGTCAGTGCGTTTTAGTGCGTGCATTGCTGACACTGTGCTGAGTGATGTGAGCAGTCAGCTCCACGCCGCTTCCGGACTTGCAGCCTCAGCCTGGCCTCGACAGCACGGCTCCGAGAGAGCTGATTGCCCATCATGCTGTACTTTAGAAATGGAGCACGGTGCCTCAGTATGACACTCCCTCCACCACCTCCTGTGTACTCACTGTGAAGCTTGTCTGCTTGGACGATTCTGTCAGCCATGCAGCAGCCTTTGCTAATGATGTCGACGTGTGCTGGGCAGGCTAAGTGATTTGAGATGATGTTTGTTTGTTCAGCGTGCGCTCTACCTAATGGGAGGACGAGGCAGAGGTTGATGAAGGAGCGGGATCGCTCAAGCAGTGGAGATCCAGCGAGCGCAAGAACATAAGCGAGATGCCTGTATGATTTAATGTACAATTTGTCTATTGAAGAGTGTGTTTCTGACGGAGGGCCATATGCAGGACCAAATGAAACAAAATTCTGTTTTATAATCAACTCAGACCTGTTTTTGTTTGCAGGGTTGAAAATTTACATTATGTGTATATAATGAAATAGCATTGTTAGAAGATATATAATTTATAGCTCGGGCGTTCAACTAAAACTTAAAGTCATAACAGTCCAGTTATAAAATCCCTTGCATTCAAAGGTTTGGATAAACAACTAACATGACTGAGTAGCGACAGTGGTTAGCTTTTACAGACATTAATAACCATTAATAATTAGTTTATGGCTATAAATAAAACTATGGTCCAGTGAGCTACCTTCAGCTAAATAATTTACATAAATGCATGTGATTGGATAAAGCCAAATAGAGGATTGACGACAGAACCCGTGCTGGTACATAATTGCTTCTACAACAGTGTTTGTTTGTTTTTCACAAGTACCAGAGTGAGAACCTATGAAATATGATACTGGGTCAGCATCCAGACCACGGTCCACCAGATGACAATCCCTGGTTTATAGTACACTATATGGCCAAATGTTTGTGGACACCTAACCATCACACACTTACGTGGGCCTTCCCCAAGCTGTTGCCACAAAGTTGCAAGCATACACTTGTCTAGAATGTCTTTGTTTGCTGCAGCATTACAATTTCCCTTCACTGGAACTTAAGGGCCCCTAACATCTTCCAGCATGACAGTGCATCTGTGCACAAAGCGAGCTCCATGAAGACATGGTTTGCCAAGGTTGGCGTGGAAGAACTTGAGTGGCCTGCACGGAGTCCTGACCTCAACCCCACTGAACACCTTTGGGATGAACTGGAATGTGTAATGTGCACCAGACCTTCTCGCCTGTCATCAGTACCTGACCTCACTAATACTCCTGTGGCTGAATGAGCACAAATCCCCACAGCAATGCTCCAAAATCTAGTGGAAAGCCTTCCCAGAAGAGTGGAGACTTTTATAAAAGGGAGGTCCAACTCTGGAATGGAATGTTCAACAAGCACATAAGGGTGTGATGGTCAGGCGTCAACATATTTTTGGCCATATAGTGTATATAGCTTAATTTATAGTTCATGTACGGTTGAGGTCATAAGTTTACATACACCTTGAACTTTTGAGCTGGATGATCTGTGTAAATTGTTATTATTCTGTTTAAAGGTCATATTCCTTTCATTTAGTACTGCTCTTCAGAAGCTACATAAGAGATTTACATGTTTCCCAGAAGACAAAATAATAACGATTTACACTGACCATCCTGTTCAAAAGTTTACACCCCCTGGCTCTTAATGTATCTTGTTGCCTTCTTAAGCATCAGTGAATGCTTGTAACTTTTGTAATAGTTGTGTACGAGTCCCTCAGTTGTCCTCAGTTTGAAAAGATGGATCTCAACAGCATATAGCTGCTGTTGGAAATAATTAAATATGCAGTATATGCTGGAAAAGCAAATAAGGTGCAGGACCTGCAGGATTTTTCTGAAGAACAGTGGGCGGTTTAACTGCTCAGGACAAACAAGGGACTCATGAACAACACTCACAAAACAGTCATTGGTCATCCAGGTAACAACTTTTGAACTGGTTCATTTTTATAAATTCAGTTAATATTGTATGTTGTGGACTATATGTAAACATCTGTTATGTGAAATAGCTTCTTCAGGGCAGCACTAAATATAGTGCTCCTATTTTTTTTTAAAAAATTATTAACACTGCAGATTTTGCAAGGCGTGTGTAAACTTATGACTTCAACCGTATTTTCGTATCATGATGTTAATGGAATTCTTGCAGAAAGACTAATATATAGCATTTGTTTATAACAATCTGTAACTAGGCTAACAACCTCAGGGATAGATCATTTGTACCTTTTGTATGGAAAATAAATTTAGCTTACCTTCCAAACTCGATCTGTATAATTAGATCGTAAAGATGCAGTCTGTAATTTTTAAAAGTCCTTCTAGAGCTACAATCATAGCATTGCCTCAAAAAATGATTTGCAATGTTGCTGTGCATCTGAAATGATTCTTCATTTAAACGTACAGTCAGTGATTTTGACAGAAGTTATCTAAAGCTAGCTGTTTTGAAACCACACCCCAAAACAAATGCATGCTCATTTCTGGAGTGGGACGTGGAATCCTTGGGACGTGGAATGATTCACTGGATAACGGTTGTCTATGTGCTTTAGTTTTTACTTACATCATCTTGCAGCATCTCAAAGACCAGTATTTTTTCAGAGCAGAAATATAATTGACAGCTGTTGAAATGCAAGGCTACTTTGCAAAAACATTACCTAAATTACTGCCCACAGGCTTTTGTTTACGTTCTCTGACCCAAGAATTAGCCCCGTCTCCAGCGGGAACATTGCTGCTTCTTTATTTGGCCTTTATTTATTTAAAAGGTAACTTGGCTGTGCGGAAGAAAGAAAGCTTGTCATTGTTGTCAATACAGTTTTACCTCACAGGCAGCAGAGGGCTTTTAAAAATTACAAAATGGACCACTGTGTACCTTTGAGGGAACAAAAATATACCTGTATAGCATTCATTTTCCGAGTATATGTTTGTTTCATTCTTTTCAGATCTCTTTTCTTGGTACTTGAAACACAAATCTATGCAAAATGTGTGATTATGGGATTTTTCCACTGTTTTTGGAGTGGGATTAGTTTTCCATCCCACACTCCTGGTTTGTGAGAGAGAAGCAAATAAAGATATTAGAGAAAGAAGTGGAAGTGAGCACAGCGTAAGAAGGTAATAAAAGAAGAAGCGGTTTGTGTGGCACCACAGCAGGAAGAACAGTAACCGAGTGCTTGATGAATCACACCCGAAGCTAATCGTGTTATCTCCACTCTGTGATGACACCACTATCATTCTCTCCTCTCCGTTTCTCTCCTCTCTGATAAATGATTACAGACTGTGCATCTCCTCCCCTGCTCAGTGGGCAGACTGTTGTCTTTCACAGAAGAAAGCTCCTCCTCTCTCCACGATACGAAAGCAAAACAAAACAAAAGGAATGGCTGTGGGTTGCTCCCTACAGCCTGGGGCTATTAGCATTGAGCTAATTTTTTTTCAACCTCCAGGCACAAAGCAATGCCTTTCTAAATCACCTTTTCCTAACCCTTATGCTCAGCTGTCCCACAGACCCAGACCATCTCTTGTTGATTTTATATCAGTAACTATTTTAAACTATCTTCATCTGTTATTTGCCATATAAACTGTATTGATGGAAGCAGCCACACAAAAGCCTTGCTTGAGGATCCTCCTGATGGCAGGTGTGTGTGCGAGTGTGTGTGTGTGTGTGTGTGTGTGGGCAGGAGTGAACAACAATACAATGAAAATTAGGCATCAAGGAAAATCACCTTTTTGTTTCATGTGTATAAAGAACAGGTTTAAAAAAACAGACACTTTTTTTTATTTTACCAGCTTCTTGCCAGCTCAGTGGCTCAAAAATAATATATTGATAGATGTTTTAATAATGTTTCATGTCAAATTGTTTTTTAATCATGTTTTTAAAAACAAAAACCAGCAGAACCTGCTAGCTAGCTAACAATAAAAGAAAGGTAAACATGCTTCCTATATATATTTTAATATACTTTTCTGCCTCATCTACAGTAATATACTGTTTATTGGTAATATACTGTTTATTATAATGTTAGCTTCAAGGTTCAATCCCTTTAACTGTACAATACCATGGACCCTTTCAGTACAGATTTATTTTTTTTGATTCAAATATAGGCTCATTATTTAAATGAAGTGCCGTCTGGGAAATTTTGATGTTTTCTACTATATGAAGTTTTGCCAATTGTAGTCATTCATGAGCTGAAATATGTTTCTCTTTTGTACGTACCTCCATAAATGAAATGGGGAAAATGGCATTTAAAGATTGTGTCCCATTTCTAATGAAAGACATCAACATGAAAGTCACCACTGAAAAAGAATTGGCACAAAATATCAAATGGCAAATTCTGTGTAATACATTCAGTTTGTAAACGCTCTAAATACCAGATATTAAATGATCCACAACGTGCACACACACACACACACACACACACACACACACACACACACACACACACAGTAGATCAGTAGAGTTTGAATAGTAATGAAATAAATGGGAAATGGAAATAATAACAGTTGTAAACTGTGAGTGCTTTTGATGTCGTACTCTTTATTTGTAGTCTAGTTGGTCTGGGTTTTGAATCTTACATTGGTCATTTCTCTGAGACATGCACTCAGACCACTTGACATGCATGGAGACACAGTATTGTATACACGAGCTAACCAATTCCCCTAACTGTCTAGTGTCACTCTGATCAGCAGAAGAACAAATTATTGTAAAATTGTTGAAATTTCAACTCACAATTCCCGTACACCTTCGCATCACTAGGAAGTCCAAAAACTGCCCATTTTGTCCTGAACAAAACATATTTGCTTGATTTTACTGTTGACATCAGCTGTTTGCTTTATTGAATGTTCTACTACCTCCCACATCGTCTCCTTTGGGCTTCTGCTTGCAATTTTCATCCTTTTAGCATGAGACAGTTATTCAGAGGAAGACAAATCAGTAGCCTGGATGCAGATTTCGTGTCTGGGTTTTTATTCGTAGTTGGCCAGCAGAGCAGATAACCAAAAACTGTTTCTTCTTGAGTTTCGCAAAAAATAAGCATTTTCATTCCATGTATAATTATGTTTCAGCTTAACGTACATCACAGTGGTGAGTCGTGTGACTTTAACACACGGTACTCGTTCCGAATCCCACAAGATGCTTCAATGCACACGCTGGCCGAAGCAGGGTGTGTTTTACCATATGGTGGTTTGTACTAGATGAGTTATTTAGCATGCACGGATTAAAGACAATCTTTTCAGAATCAGGAACATGCAGGGACGTGGATGCACTAACAATCCTATAAAAAAAACAAAAACGCAGATCTGTCATATACTGTTATTCATCTGCTATCACAATGTGTAGTCATCATGTGGTTAAATAAAGTCACTATCTAGACTCTTTCTTGCAAGAGATCCCAGAACACAACACCAAGTCTTGTAACCAAAATCATAGCCAGTATCTTTATGACTTGTTTGTTGATGGTGTAAACTTGATGTAATCTAGAGCTGCAATAACTAATCGATAAAATCGATAATAATTGATTATGAAAATCGTTGTCAACGAATCTCATTATCGATTAGTTGGTCTGCGCGCGGTACGTTTACTCATTACATTACTTCTGTTCCGAAAACACGCTTCGGAGAGTAAATACCCAAGTCCCAAATGACATACTATACACTTACACTATGCACTGCGTACTCTACCGTATAGTGCAGTGTTTCCGTGGAAAGTATTTATGTGTTACTTTTCATGGATGCAAAAAAAGCACTGAATTAGGACTACAGTCCTAAATTAATAATATACGTTCTGGTGTGTGTATTAGGTTCTTTTCAGTCATATAGAATTGGACAAACAGTTGTGGAAAGTTTTAGTCTTAAGTTTATATTTGTAAACACTCAGTTTGTGGATTTTATTTTAAATAAATGAAAAAATGGTACTGGAAATGCCATCCCCACCCCCATCCAATTAATCGATCAAGCTGAAGAAATGAATAAATAAATAATCGGCCAACTAATCGATTATGAAAATAATAGTTAGTTGCAGCCCTAAGGTAATCCTAAACTCATTTGTTTAGTCTGTATTAATGCACTTACCTAGCTTGCTTGCCATACATTGTTACTTTTTGTGGTTTCATGGCAACCAAAACAGACTGGATTAGCACACTGGAGCTTTTCTTTCTGCTGGGCTAGCTAAAGAATTTATGATTTGTCCACTCTTGAATAGGGTATATAATTTTGTAGCTTCTTTTTGTTCCTGGACCCTGCTTTCATCTCAAGAACCACTTGATCCAGGAACAGCAACTTTAGCATTTGGTGTGTGCAGGATAATACATATGGTCTGGCAGTGGGTTTATCTCTGCTGCCCTGTCAGGACCTCATGCAGCTATTTCATCTGCAGACATCAAATGGACACCATCAGAGAATACACACAGCTTCACACGCTGTTGGCCTGTAACGCTCAGAACCCTACCTGTAAAGTTATTGAGATGGAAATGTGACCTTGTACCTCATCAGTTGACATGCTCCTCTCTGCCGAAGTGTAAAAATGTTTCTGCTGTATCGGTGACATTATGTCATGAGTTTGAGCTCTGTGCTTCACTTCACATGGTGTGAGTTGTGTGTGTGAAAATGGTCAAGCTGTTTACTGAAGGAGAGTAATGGAGTTATTTGCACACTGGGCAGTTGCTCCAACAACAGGTGGTGAGTTTGATTTATGCTCACGTTACTTCAATTAATTACCCTTCCCCCTTAACATAGACTCACATCATGTTTCAATTAAGATGGGATTTAAGCGCTGTACACCTCCTGAATCAATGGCGATAATTTATTGAAATAACAATTCCCCAATCAGACCAAATTGATTAGGTAGCTGAGACAAGGGATTACATAAATTAGCCAGAACACAAGCAACCTTAATAAAATATTAATCTGTGTCACTGTGGCTTGTGCTGTACGTAAAAGGTTTATTCTCATTACAGTACGTTAATATCATCTTTATTAAATAACATGTCTACTGCTGTTAGAGTTCTTTCTATCGTTTTACTTTTAACAGCATTTCAGACAGAATACAATTTATTTTTTTGTATACAACTGTAGAAATTGTATACAATTGTATACAATTTCTACAATTTATACTTTCAGTCTTTTTAACCAGAAACTATTTTTTGCTCTGGTGTGTGTGTGTGTGTGTGTGTGTGTGTGTGTTTTTTTTTTTTCTTCTCCTGGGCTTCCCTGACCTTGATAATAGCATCAGCTCACCCACAGGGTAAAAATTACAGCCTAGACATAAACCTTTACTCAAACACCAGAATGGAACATTTGATATATGTGTCTTTGTAGTTGAAGCTTATTGGTTAGATCAGTATAAGAGCTTGTAACTGACTCTCCCCTGGTGGAGGTTGTTTCTGCTTGCTTCGATGGATGATTGTATCAGTGGGAATTGGCCCCAAGGAGTTACGAAGTGGAAGATAAAGTCACTGCGTTACCTTTATTATTTGGTCCCTAGAGTCACCCTTGACCTTCCCGCTTTGCCGCTTACTGGCGTTATGCCCGAATGGAGATGAGATGAGTCCAGAAAAGGTCCATTAGTGGAGATTTATAACTGTGGTACATGTCCACTGAAGCTTGACTATGACAGCTGGATCGATTTGTCGTGGACGTCTGGATGTCTTGATTATGATGGCACGCAGGCCCTGACAGAATGTGAAGGTGAAAGGTTCACTGCTCATCTTTGGGGTGGAATGACTAGGGATGAAACGGTTACCGGTTTCATGATAAACCACGACGGCTAGTATTACCGTGTCACATTTAATTATCATTAAAACCGTGTGCGATTATCGTGATTTAAAACTTGCGGTAAATGCTGCCCACACACTCCCAGCACGAGTCTGATGCAGACACAGCATGCAACATTGTTTTTTGAGCGTGAAAACGGATGCTACAATTAAAAACCGAACGTGTCTAATCAATTCACCATGAGCCGAATGAGTCAGAGTCGCAGCACAGATCAGCAAGAGTCAGATTTCCTTTATCATGTGATGAAAGTGAGGTGAGCTGACTGACAGGAAGAGTGAGAGCTCGACGTTGACGGAAGATTTGGTTTAATATAAGCGAGTTTGTCATTATATTGTTTTGTTGTTGTTGTGTTTTTCATTACGAATAATAAAGAAGCCACCATTAAAGTAATTGCCACTAATTCGAAGGCGAAAGTGAAATGCGCTCGGCCACACGGGCATTCATAAGCAATTTAAAAGCGAGGAAGAAAAAGAGGTAAAAGTGCCAACGAAGAGCCAAAGCCCCCTTTCACAGCAACTTTCTTCTGGCAAGCTCTGTCGACATGGTTACATTCTTCTATTAAGTTTCCCTCAGCATTTTTATAATATCCAAAATATGAACACACTTTGGATTTGGTCCTCTTGGAAGGCTGGAAATTCTCCCGAGCGCCATCACTGCCTTCCGCCATGTTCTCTAACTGAACTAAATGATCAGCAAGCCTAGTGACAACCATCCATCACTTTATAGACAAATATAAAACCTGTTTAAACGATTTCAGTGTGTGTATTAGTACTTTTTGTACATTTTCAGCACATTTTAACAATACTGTGATAATACTGATAACTGTGATAATTTTGGTCACAATAATCGTGATATGAAATTTTTATACTGTTACATCTCTAGTCATGACTAAGAGCAGGCGTGGCCTTAGTATTGTTGTGAGAGGTTAGAGAATTTCCATAGCTTGGATTCAGTGAAAAAAAAAGAAAGAAAAAAAAAGGTCCCTTTGGAGAACATTGTAGTGGTAGTTCAGTGATCAAGATTCAAATTCCAGGACTGTCAGAGGTCCACCTCTGGGTCCTTGAGAAAAGCGCTTTATCCTCTTGTGCTTAGTGCAAGTGGGCTTGAATTGGGGCAAGTGGGCAAATGGGCTTGAATTGGGTTTTGTCTTTCTTATAACTTGCTTTGGATAAAAGCATCTGTCAAAATTAATATAAATTGACCACCAGAGATTTAAAAAAAAAAAAAACCCATTGTGAAGAAAGTGGTACCTTATCAATGAAGTCTTTGCTAACCACATTCTCTTTAATATCATTTAAAAAAAAAATCTAGACTCCCAAAAGTCATAGCAGCAGCCAACCAATTTCTGTTAGTCGAAGGCATATTGACTGGTTAAATTTCCATATACTGTAGTGCAGGATGATGTGCAATCACAGCAGGTTAGAGGCTATAAAAAAGAGGGGAAGATGCAGTGCATTTGTGGCACTACATATTCTATAAAGGCATAAATGTGTTCGAATAGAGCTGAAGGCAGAGGCTTGGAGAGCAGTAGATTTGCTATTGATCACAAAACATTGTGCTCAGCGAATGACAGACCAATACAAAACTGTTTTACCATCGATTTCCATGCAGCATGGGATGCGGTTGTAGATTCCCCTGGTGGAAGGGATTGAGGGACTTCACTACAGATAAAGGATGCAGAAGAATACATAGATGATGATTTGTGGGGTATTTCGGTTCATCCTAGTGTCTGCTGGCAATAGGTAATGGACGCATTATGTTTTCAGGTTGTCTGTGTGCCTGTCTGTGATTAATTTTTAGTGCGATATCTCAGGAACGAGTGGCTGAATGTTTGTACGATGTATGTGGAATTATCATTGTAACTAGCAGATAGAATGATCAGATTTGTTGAATTTATCTACACAGGGGAGCATGGTGGCTTAGTGGTTAGTATGTTTGCTCCGCACCTCCAGGGTTGGAGGCTCGATTCTCACTTCCGGCCTGTGTGCGTGGAGTTTGCATGTTCTCCCCGTGCTTCTGGGGTTTCCTCCAGGTACTCTGGTTTCCTCTCCCAGTCCAAAGACATGCACTGTAGGCTGATTGGCATCACTAAATTGTCTGCAGTGTGTGAATGGGTGTGTGAACGTGTGGGCGATTGTGTCCTGCGATGGGTTGGCACCTCATCCAGGGTGTTCTCTGCCTTGTTCCACCAAGTCCCCTGCAATAGGCTCTAGGCTCCCCACGATCCTATGTAGGATAAGCGGTATGGAAAATGGATGGTTGGATTCATCCAAACAGGGTCAAGGTCACACCAAGGCCATGTTTAAATATGTTTACTTCAATAGCTTCCTTCCAGTTTGAAACATATTTTGGGGGTATTTGAGGCATACAAATTAGAAACAAAAAGGACTAGACTTGGTGGTAGAGGCATCCCCATTGATGCCATAGGTGTCCAGTTCTACTTGTTGGTTTTGGAACCCTTTAAAATGTATTGGATTGGAACAAGAAAGTACACAGATTGCTACAGCAAATAAATAAGCTACAAGATATTTGTCTTCTTGCTTTCTTACTCTTGCTCTCATTTTGCACTGAATTACCCCTTTTTTTTTTGGGGGGGGGGGGGATTCCTCGAGACAGGGCTGTTTGTCCTGAGAGTTAAGTGGGATAGCTGTTTTTTTTCTTTAGGCTCATGAGAAGTGGTGATGTGTGATAGCTGTTTTGAGGTCCAGAGAACCAATCCCTGGATTTCCTGAAAATAGTGAGCTGGGGCTTGCTTCAGCTGAACTCTGGTGTGTTCTGGATTGTGTGGGGAAGCTCTCTGTGAGGGCTGGGATAGCTTTGTTATGGTCAGCTGAGTAAACAGAATGCCTTCTTGTTTTATTGTTGAACAACACTTTCACTAGCACTGTAATTAGTTCACATTTGCAAGCAAATTAGACAATTTTCATGAAAGATATTTTGAATCTGAAGCTCCAGATAGTTTAATATGAATTAGAAATATAATCTGTAGATACTGTATGAAAATACTTCTATGTAAAATCACAGGCTTAGACTATTCTAAGTAGGGTTCCTCAAGGGTTTTTAGCTTCCTAATAGTTTATACTTGGAACAATATCTGAAAAAGGAACTTTGGTTTGTAGGGTTCTCGATAGAACCTTTAAGGGTTTTCTTAGAGGGACAAAACAAAGAATGAATAACCTGTTAGCTGGTAGGTATAGGGTACTTTGATTAGCTGAACCAGAGCTGTGGTGCTTAATTTTCCATGGTCCCAAATTACCATGGCAGTGTTTACAAAGATTAAGAGTTCTTGATTCACCTCAAAATTTTCTCATTCAATCACTTGTATATCTTTATATAACAAAATTCATCTATGCATTTATTCCAAATAGAGTACAAAGTAACTAATTTTTATAGGTTAATTATTAACTTTTATTAAACAGGTTAATAAAAGGCGATTGTGTCTTCCGGTGTAGTCACTTGATGGAAAAAAAAAAGCATTAACATAATTAATATTCTTATGTAAATGGTTTCATGCATTCATTTATATTCATGACATTCCTACATCATTTTTATTGACATTGACCTGCAGAGTTTGCAGAGGAGATCAGCTCAGTAACCCTACATTGTGTGTAGAGGTCATGTGTAGTGTTTCCATATCACTATATATATCCCAGTTTCTTATATTACAACAATGCTAATAAGGCTTCCCTAATATGGGTTTCCTAAAGCAATTTTGAAGAGAAATTTAACCCATTAGTCAGAAATATCCAGGACAAGCTTTGTTCATTTGTCTTTGGTAAAGATTCTGATGTATACTGTTGAACCTGATGCCCTTACTGAGTGTTTAAGAAGGCAGACCAATCATGGCAAATAACATGGTGTGCTTGCTGAGGACAGATAACAGTGGTCTAGTAAAAAATGCAGAGTCCCTCTGCAAAAGTGAAACTTAATGGGAGAGACAGGAGGTTTTCTCATCTCAAACTGGATTTCTGCTGCCCATTCGGTCCACTAGGGTCAATTTATCACAAATTCCCTGTCTCAGCACATGGTTTAGTTCCCTTTGCTGCAAGCACCGCTTCCACTTGTTCTTAGTCCTCCATCTGCTTTTGTTTGTTTGCCAAGTGCCTTTGTTTTTTTTCCCCTCCATTGTTATGTCATTGATCTGTTACCTATTGTGTTCACCTGTTTAGTGTTAGCCCTTGATGAGTTTGTCTGCTTATACCCTGGTTTGTCGGTCCCATTGCAAAGTCTTGACAATTGTATCATAAATTGTTGATCATGTATTAGCTCTGAGTGCATGTGATTTGACCGTTGTAATGGATTCAAGCTATGATTCACGGTTTGCTCACAGTAAAGCTCACATGGTGTTCCTTTGCTTGTGTCTTGCATTATTCTCCTGCAACATTACACACTCAATCATTGTTCTAATAAAATATTGAACATGTTTTCCAACCAGTGGTATGACAGTCTATTTTTAAATTGTGCATATATAGCATCCAGTTTCCTATGTGTCGTCCCCCGTCCCCCTGCCCCCCCGTGTGAAAGATGAGGTTATCTGCTAGGCCCAGACATGAAGATGGAGCAAGACTGACAGGATTGAACGTGGGACGTTTGGCTTGATAATGTGATCTCAGTATCACCAGTTTACCAGATCTTGTTGACGTATGTGCTAATAGTATGTGCTAATATTGATCAAGTTTCCGATTCAGCCTAAGAGACCCATTAATCTGCAAATGTCTACATCCATAACAGTGTCATTACAGCTTTAAAGCAACACTGGAAATGAAAAGTTTTCCATTTCACTTATCTGGCCAGCTTACCAATAAGATGTGCAGTATATTGCTTTGACACTTGAAAAATCCATATCTGTAAAAGAGCATTCCGCCTTTTCCGTTTGCACAGATCTGTCTCCATAATCGCAGTAATGCAGTCATTTGTTGCACTGTCACTAGAAGCCCTTAGACCACCTGATCGTGTATGATTTTTAGACACAGCTGTTAGCTTGCCACTGAGATGAATTGGGCAATTGTCATCGGGGGGTGTGGGGAGGAACAGTGTTTAATCTCCACTGATGGTGTACATTGTAACGGATGTCTCAGGAGGTATTAGTTAAGCAGGAATAGCGCTCACAGCGATGCTCTGAGGTCTGCTGGTTTAACCCCAACCAACCCTGCAATGCACAAGTGTCTGTTTGCACATGTGTTTGAGTTAATTAGCTACAAAGCCACCGTGGATCCCAGGAGCATTGCTGGAGCAGAACAGGCTCCATGTTTATTAAAGGAGCAGGACCGATGCGCCGCCTTCTTGTTTTCTTATGTTTCCTTCGGCACCTCTGGGTACAGAGCGAGAAGTGAGAATGCATGCAGGGAAGTTGGTGGTGTAGGAGGAAGAAAAGATAGCTGGCTGGATGGATTGAGACAAAAGAAATCAAGCATAAACAAGTGAGAAAGGAGACCGCTTCCAGTTGTGTTCACTTGAACATTAACAGTGTTATTTGTTTGCACAGAATTTAAACGTGCGAGTGTAAATAAGAGGTTATTTACCTGGCTGATGCCCATTATATAGATTGGCTTTTGGGACGAATTTATAATACAGTGCTAAGTTTACATTTTTACATTCTTTCCTGAATAAACATTCAGGAAGCGTTACAGTATGTTTGAGCTCGTTTTGTGATTTCAGGGAATAGCCTTGTCTATACTGCAAATTATTAAATAAGACATGGCCAGTTTTGTGGGTCAAATCTCAAAATCTTATATTTAGACCCATTTGGACATACACATGAAACATTGCAGTTTGCTATGTGTAATAGAGGTGGTATTAAACATTGTACAGTAGTGTAGTGTCTGTTTTAGACACAATATCTATCTTCTATAGGAGGGCTCCGTAAACTTTTTACTGTCAGGGACCCCTGTACCTAGGGCTGCACGATTATGGCCAAAATGATAATCCCAATTATTTTGATCAATATTGAGATCTCGATTATTTATCACGATTATTAATTGATTTTAGTGACCGCATATTTTTATTGCACTTTCACATTTATTAAGTTTTCTCATCCCACAATATAACACACAAGTAGGCATGAGAAAACTTGAGCTCGTCAATTATGACAGAATTTAGGAACATAGTGTGAGCCATGACAAATTAATTTACCTTTTGAGAAACTAAATTTTATATTTTCAGTTAATTTTACAGACTATATGCAAAAAAACAACTGTTCACCTGTTCCACCTTGTAAACAAATACAATAAACCTCAATGTTCAGTTTTTGAAGTCTGCAATCTTAAATATAAATATAAAATCTGAAGTCTTAAATATATTTAAAGCTACACTATTAGACATTTTCCACTGTCATGGTTCTGGGCTGGAGCCAGTTCTCGAACCACTCTGTGTATATTGTGTATATATCTGAATAATTTCATATAGGATGTGATTGGGTGAGTTCATTTACCCATCAGATGGGAAGCGCTTTAGTTTAATAGTGTTCATTACTGATGCTCTGATCAGGATTTTACAGAAGATTCCGATCCAGATACCAATCTTTTTTTGTTTAAACTTTAATCAGGAGGTCTGTCATAAACAGTTAAATGTAAGCTCTCTGCTCATGGTCACTGTTAATTGAGTTAAAATAATAGCAATGAGATACTGTTGGTTAATTGATAAATAAACAAGCATAAAATATTTATTTTTAAATATCTTAAAAACAATAGAGTCCCAATTAAAAGTAGACTTAAAAGTAAACACAAAAAAAGGCTATTAGGAAAAAGGCTAATAACTTTATAAGGAAATAGCTTACTAAGCTTAATGTCAAATTGATATTAAATGCAACCCATAGTAATTAAACATTATTTCATTTCTCATTTTATTTATATTTTATGAAGTTATTATAATATCTATTTTTATATTAAATGATTTATTTATAACTAAGCACATGTTCTGTCTTTAAATTTTAGTAGTTTTATTTTTGTTTGTTTATCAGTTTTAGAATTGTTCCCCCAGTACAGTGTCCATGTCTGCTGATAATATTGTGTTTTGGGGGGGATTAAATCAAAACATGGAAACTGGAGTTGACTTTTCTAGTGATGTCTGGCAACCATGAGTTTAAATGAAGTGAATTAGAATTAGTGATGGAGAGCAGCAGTGTGCTGTATATTTACAGACTGAACAGTTGCTACTCTTGATTAGGATTGGTGAGGAATTTTTTAATAAAGAAGTTTGAATTAAACCCACCTTGTAGCGTTAGCATTATTATTAATTTACTACGCGTGAAGCCGCTGTGTCTACACGAGCAGATGCAAGTTCAGGTCATTTTGCGGGATCAATAAAAGATGGCGGTTGTGAGATCGGGAAGTTGAAGGAGATGAAGTATAGAGTTACACGTCATCATAATGGCTTCTCTGCAGTATTTCCACACTTGTTCGGTTGACTGGGGAGATGAAAAGCAGTGTGAAAGTAACTGTTGCGCGGTGTAGATGCATTTTGGAGTTGTAGTTTTTATCCCGATTGTATTATACAACTCCAAACAGGTCACTCGCACCGGTGTGAATAAATATTTATTCACAGTTGCACAAAATACTTTTCAGTCACAAATGCGAGTGAAATGTTCGCATTGTAGAGCCCTGAGTTTATCTGCAAAATTTTTTACCTGTTCGGCGTGATGACGTTTAATGTCCCCGACAACCTCTGTTGTGTCATTTAGCATCATGTTAATGTCATGATTTCTCCTCGCGCAAAGCGCTGGAGCTCGAAGCGAAACTGGCAGCTCGAGGGCTAAAATGCTAACTCCATTTCAGGGTTTTGGCACTACAAAATGACGTCATCCCTGCGCCGCTCTATGGTGATTGGCTGTAAGTATAGGAAGCGCTTGATTTGATCTGCAGCGGAGTTTTCTATGAGCGGAGGACAAACTTTAAACATTAATATCGCAGTCGATCATGTTCATTTAATCGTGGGCAGTCAAAATCGTAATCGCGATCGATATTCGATTAATTCTGCAGCTCTACCTGTACCTGTAAAGAAAAATGACTCCCTCAATATAGATTTATTTTACAAACAAACTATTGAAACTATTCATGTGTATGATCATATATTATTGGCTACTTATTGGAGCCAAAGATTTAAATTTCTGAATGTTTCATACATAGAACCCATCTGTCCCATCCATCCAGTTTTCATATCGCTTATCCTACACAGGGCCGTGGGGGAGCCTGGATGGGGTGTCAACCAATCACAGGACACAATTGCACACACATTACCGGCAGTTTTAAAATGCCAATCAGCCTACAAGGCATGTGTTTGGACTGGGGGAGGAAACCTAGAGGAAACCCACAGGGAGAACATGCAAGCTCTGCACATGCAGGGCAGAGGTGGGATTTGAAACTCCAACCCTGGAAGTGTGAGGCAAATGTGCTAACCACTAAGCCACCATGCCTCCCTACATAAAACCTTTTTTATTTTTTTTTTATTTTTTTTTAATCTCATTAGATTCCTGTTCATACTATTTATAGGCATAAAAACTTTGAGCTTTTTCATTTTTAAATCACAGACCTCGTGGTTATTTTTCAGTGACCCATGGAGGTCCGCAGAGTCCATTTTGAGAACCACAGTTCTAGTCAGTTCTACCTGTTCACATGAGCCGTGACAAAGTCTTCCTTTTTCAATGAGAGTTGGCGATTAAAACCCACGTTATATCAGTGTACATAGTGACGTTTCATCTGACACACTCTGTAGTGTGCTGGTATGCAGTTGGGATGCAGCCAATAACAGGAGGTGAAGTGAGCATTAGAAACATTATTTATACATTGGCACAGGAACAGGGTGTTGGGGTGTTTGAATAAATGAATCCAAACAGGAATGATTCAGAAATCAGAAAGTTCTCTTTGTTTTAAAATGAGGTTAAAAAAGGAGGTAAGCATGAGAGAACGATGCTGTTTTTTTTATTTTTTATTCATAAGTCTGCTTGAGCTGCCTTTGCCTTAATTTCTGCTGACAGTTCCATGCGTTAATATGGTTGTTGTGGAATTGTATATCGTCATGAATTTGTAGGCTGTTTGGGACACCATGAATGAATTTTATAAGTGCCTAGAAACCTGAACAGTTAGCTATCTTGCTAACATTAGTTTTCATGATTATATTTTGAAAGGTTTGACTAAAGATAAATAGCCAATTAATATTGTTATGTTTCTGCTATTGAAATCCCACTCATGTCTATAGTACCTGTGACAAATTCTAGCTAGTTTACTAGCAGTTAACTAGCCTGTGGGATATAATCTTTCCTATAAGTGAGAATAGGCGAACAGCAGCATTAAGGAATGTCAGTAAACAAAAACCACTAGCAATTTCACTTAGATGGACAAACATCTCGTCTTCTAACTCCGAGTCTGAGTTTCATACATACACATTACAGTTGCAGTATAACGTAGCATAGTAAAACCAGAGGAGTGGGAAGAAGGGGTAACGGTGGGATAGCAGGGGGAAATTTATTATTAATAATAGCTTAAATTAGCATAATCAGGGGTAAATCCCTCCTGTCTCTTCTCTTTTCTGATCATCCTGTTGTGTTTGCCTTCATTCAGTCCTCTGCTTTCTGTGAAGGTCTTTACAAAACCCATTAAATTAGCCATATTTGCTTACCAAGTGATCAGCACCCTGCAATCACACAGCACTTGAGTATAATGGTGTTAAATCTATTAATCATACATCTTGTTTACATGCATTGTGTTACAACCTACACAAAGAGCCTGGGGATTGGGTTTCTTATTAAGAAGCAAGAACAAAGAGTATTGGTGAAGTGACTACCAAAAACACAGACACACGCACTCAGATTCTCTCAATATGCTGGATTAGCAATTCATTGTTCTTTTTCCGCCGTTCAAGCGGGCAGAGAAATGGAATATCCGAACCGCAGCTCATGCATGTCATCAGTTCAAATCAAATTACTTCCAGTTGCGTTCCAGCCAGTGCCTTCCAGTCATTTGACCTTGTAATTTGATGGTAAACTCTGGCTTTAGGAGTCTGAAACCCAGTTCTCATGGGAAATGAATCACTCGATAATCACTTTTGCAAGGCGCTATTGCACTAGTGATAATGATTGAACATGCTAAGCCAATGAGAAGGGGCACTGAGGTGAACACTTCCACTCTGGTATAATGAGACGAAAGCAGAGAGCGGCCTCGCTCCTCTTCGTATAACAAACACAGGCAAGGCAACTCTAATTTTTAATAGAGATCGTGTTTGTGTGTGTGTGTGTGTGTGTGTGTGGGGGGGGGTGTTTGGGGTGGGGGGGGTCTGGTGGCTAGATCGTTGTGAATAAGGGATAGCAGCAGATAATTGTGCATGGTTTTAATGTAAGCTCACATTTTACATTTCATTACATACATTTATTCATTATACTATACAACGCCACTTATAAGCGCGGCAGAATTAATTCCAAGCACCAAGCAAGTGATACTCCAGAAATTAGGACACTAATCTAATCTATTACCCTGTAGGCCTAGTTTGAATCAAAGTGATACTTTTGTTTTGTCTTCTTCTTGAGGGCAAATATTCACTGGTCAGGACATCCATCCATCCATCCATGCATTGATTTTCCATACCGCTTATTCAATTCAATTCAATTTTATTTGTATAGCGCTTTTTACAATAGACATTGTCTCAAAGCAGCTTTACAGAAATATCAACATGGTATACAGATATTAAAGGTGCGAATTTATCCCAACTGAGCAAGCCACTGAGTGGCGACGGTGGCAAGGAAAAACTCCCTAAGATGTTTTAAGAGGAAGAAACCTTGAGAGGAACCCGACTCAGAAGGGAACCCATCCTCATCTGGGTAACAACAGATAGTGTGAAAAAGTTCATTATGGATTTATATGAAGTCTGTATGGCCTTAGGAGCAGCCGTAGTCCCAGCAGTCTGGAATTAAAGAAGATTTGAGCTCCATCCAGAGGCAGAAAGGATCTTATCCTACACAGTGTCGCAGGGAGCCTGGAGACTATCTCAGGGAACTCGAGGCACAAGGCGGGGGACACCCTGGACGGGGTGCCAACCCATCACAGGGCACAATCGCACACACACTCACACACTATGGACAATTTTGGAAATGCCAAACAGCCTACAACGCATGTCTTTGGACTGGGGGAGGAAACCGGAGTACCCGGAGAAAACCCTCGAAGCATGGGGAGAACATGCAAACTCCGTGCACACAGGGCGGAGGCGGGATTCGAACCCCCAACTCCGGAGGTGCAAAGCAAACATGCTAACCGCTGAGCACCAAGAACACACAGCCAATACGTAATATTAATTATACCACAGTGCTTTTGATGTCATGAATCTGATTGGTCAGAAGATTTTTTTCTTTATTATACTTTGCTTTGTAACAGTCCAGACAGAGGAGTTTGCCCTTTCAGTTTTACTCAGCCACATGACAAGCTGCATTTATTTATTGATTTATTTTTGTATTATATACTTTAAGAGAACTAAAATATAGGTCAGTGATGGGACGAATGCTTATAAATGCGATAATACAAGTGATAACAAGAACTGACTTTATTTTATGGACATTCCACAGAATTAAAATGTAACTCTAAACTGAAAAATTATGATGCATCGTTCTTTCGTTAATAATTTAAAAATAATCGCTGGCAAATTGCCGTGATATACAGTAGGAGGAATAACACAGTCCGGTACACGCTGTTATAGGAAAATAATCAAGCATGCCATGTTTTCCCTTATATAAATAATTAAATAATAAATATATAAATAGTATAGAATAAATGAAAAGCAGTGTAATACAGAAGAGCATAACGTGTGAACAATTTTGCCAGTTACAGACCAGATGCCACACTGCATTTTAAAACAGGTGTATAATTTAAAGAGCTTTGAAGTTGTGTTCCACAGTATACTACTGTAGAGTATGTGTGCTAATGTGTGTATGGTCTGCTCACCCCATCTAATGATACTCTCTTGATGCTTCTTAGCATGCCTCTTTCCCTTTCCTTACATTTAATTTAGTTCCCACAAAGGGTGTCGATCATTAAAAAGCATATTTTCTAACATTTCTTTGTCAGAGCATCGAGAATAATCCATGATGCTACTAGTATCAGACACAGGAACAGAGATGTTCATGACTAGGCATGTGTATGAGTACTTCACACATTCCAGCCGTCTCGCTCCGTTTTCCTAAGGAAGAAGATGTGAAGCCAGGGAGACAAATACAGGGAGGAATTTGCAATGACTGGGTGTTGATATAGCACCAAGTCAAGCAGAGATTATAAAAGGAAGCGTTTCATTATTTATTTCGTTTTTTTTTTCTCGCTCTGTCACAGACGTCTGGGTGACAGACCTTTGAAGAATTGAGGCTTTGATGGTAATAAAATGACAATTTCCTCTCAGTCTGTCACTCAGTTTGCCGAGGTGGTTGAGATGGCTTTGTGGAGATGATTGTAGGTTTGTGTGTGTGTGTGTGTGTGTTTGTGTGTCTGGCTTGGTGAGTATGTAGTGGTTTGTGTTGTATTTGTAGGCCAGGTTTTTTTTAGGTATATAACATTTTAAGGGATGCATAGACTAGTCGACTAATATTAGTCACGGCTGTGGGTCTCGACTGGTCGGGATGAAGCAATGGTAAAGAAAGTAGCTAAATGTAATTTGTTAAAAATATTCCATACTAGATGAAGCTAATTCTCAGGATTTCGTGATTTTGTAACCAGAGAAATTAAGGCAAAATCAAGCAAACTCTGCAATATTCGGAGGGGCTTGCAATTTTTCAAAATTACCGCAGCTTTTCCTCAGAATTGGGACAAGAAGTGTCGTGCGATGAAATCACAGCACGCATTTGGCAAAAAAAGAAAAGACAACCTTTTTGATTCACGGGCATTGAACTTGAGTACAGCTAAAAGGTCTCATTTACCAACAAACATCACTGTGAAAGACCGTGTAAAACAATTTTGTGCAATTGCAATTTCAGCAATTCAAGTAGTTTTTGAAAAAACAAACAAACAAACAAAAAAAAACACAAAAACTCCTCAAATTGCATCACAAATTTGGAAAAAAAGCCGCAGCAAAATCAGGCATCCGGACTGAATCCTGCAGTCAACTGCACGTGAAATGACGGGGGGGGGGGGGGGTGGACTCCTTCTCACTCCCAAAGGAATTCTTACCAATCCACAGTTATTTTGTTGTCTTTTAAAGCTAAATATTAAATACACTGTAACATAATGAATTTCCATTCGAAATTTGTAACCAATGTGAAAGAGCTCATTCCATGCCGTTGTACATCGTTTTCCAGTTCCACTCCCAGGTCATTTTCAATCTCGAAATGCTATAACATTCTCCAAAGAAGGCCGGTCTTTGAGCTAAAAGAAGTCTCTGATGATGGGCATGAGCTTCCATGCTGTGCGTTCTCAGTTCCAGAATCAACCATTTCAGCTGCCACGTTAGTCTGCATGAGTGCATTTAAGCAATTGCTACACCCTTAAATAATATAATATTATACATAGATTTAGTATTTTCCATATTTATTGCGGTGATGTATTCATTTCTGTTGTTAAGCGTGTATGTAGCCTAAAACAGCATAGAAGCTGGAAATGTATTCCCAACAATTTGCCTAGAACTGTTAATTGAAGAACTGTTTGAAATCTTCTGTGCTGTTGTTTATCAGCACTGATTAAAAAAAAAAAAAACTGCAACATCACAAATCATTTTTTGCTGTACTATGGGAAATGTTACTAGTTTAATTGGCTGCTTTTATGAATTACTGGTTGACTAGAAAGAGTTAATAGTCATGCAACCTCTAGTACATGTTTGTGTGTAAGAACTGTATGTGTGGCTGGAGTAAGAATTGCACTATGTGTGTGGTAAGCTGGCATGTCTGGTAGATGCACACTCTTTGTTCAGACATTGATATGAACCCCAGGAACATGAATCTGCAGTCTTATCAACATGCAACCTGTAGAGAGCACTGATGTGAGAAAGAGCAGCTGGTGTAGGAGAGTCACTTGGCTATGGAGAGTTCCAGCCCAGCACATGCTGATCTTTCTCATCTTCTTAGCTTTTCACATTGAAATGAAACAACTAAAACAATGGACCACAAAACAAACAAACAAACAAAAACATTTTGCTCTACTTGAATGCTTATGCTCTGTTTGGGTCCACATTTTGCATTATGGATAAAACTGGAAGTGTAGCAACTTTCCTCAATTTCCTCAATTTATATGCTATGGTGGGTATTTGAAAATAAAATGGCTTTTAGGTCTATTGCTGCTGGGGTCAAATAAATACAGGGTGTCCCAAAAGTTTCCATTCATAGAGGACTATAGTATGTATGCCAGCACCACGTCGGCTGTACCTTCAGTTCATTCCATCTCGAGTGGTCCAATGCAGGTTGCTCGACCGTTTTATAATTTCCTGATTTTTGTTGACTGTTTACCTCTATGTATTCACATTGCAAAACCAGCAGTTATTTATTTATTTATTTATTTATTTATTTAACTTGGTTTAACCATGACGTCCATCTTTGTGTCATGGCACAAAACAAATTCTGGTTATACAGCCGTTTACAGAAACCTTAATATCTCGGCTCAGGATGGTCTTAGCTCCTTTGATCAAAAGCTCATCTCACATTACAAGGTACAAGGACATATATAAACATTTTGCACATTCTTCTTCCTTAGGCTTAGAACTTAACTGTAATGCTCAAGATTGCTCACCAGTTCCACTTTTAGGGTCAATTTATAATGGGAAATGTTCGGTCTCAGTCTTAATTTTTTTGTGCATGCAGAACATTTCAGGTTTGGGACTTCTCTTTTTTATGAGGGTGAGAAAATGCATTTATATATATATATATATATATATATATATATATATATATATATATATATATATATATATTGTGAGGAATTAGCCCGGGGAAGGGCGGCGTACAGACCCACAGGAGGCAGAAGAACGTTCACAAACGGTGGTTTATTGGTGCAAGGGTGAAGTGAGTGGGTTGTGAGGGGATGAGTGCGGGGCTTGTGGAGGCGTGACTGCCGGTGTAGCCTACTCGTGGCGGAGGCGGGATTCCCGAGACGGGGGCGAGGGTTTTCCCGGGCCGGCGTCCTCCGTAGGTGGGACTCTCACCACCCGGCGATCTCGTCCGCGCTTGCACCTTTTGTGGGGAGAGAGAGAGAGAGAGAGAGAGAGAGAGAGATTAGCGTGGGGCGTGAGGTTACCGTCGTGCTCGGTGATTGCGAGTCGCTATGTCGCTGGAAAACATGCACAAAGTCTGTCTTGTCGCTACGGTCTTCTCTTCTCTCGTACGGCCGGAAGCGCGCCCTTTTATCCTCCTCCGCCGTCGCCTGAGTGGTGGAATTTCTCCGTTGGGTCCGCCAATCGCTGGCCGGCGTCGCGTCAGTCCCGCCCCGCCGCGGCGGTCCTTCCGGCTGGCGGAATGTTCGGCACGAAGCTGCCCACGTCGTGCCGGTGCGGCAGTTGGAGAAGGAGCGATTTCCTTCTTGTGTGCACCGGCTCTCTGCCCGTCGCGACAGTACCCCCCCCTCAGCTCCGAGCCTACTGCCGCTCGGTGGTGGGCCCAGAGGGTGTCTCGTCGTGAGAGCCCATCCGCGTTACCATGCTGGGCCCCCGCCCGGTGCTTAACCTGAAAGGAGAAGTCTTGTAAGGCGAGGAACCAGCGGGTTACCCGGGCGTTGGTGTCCTTCGCCTTGGCCATCCACTGCAGGGGGGCGTGGTCCGTTATGAGGACGAAGTGCCTGCCTGCCAGGTAGTATCTCAGCTCCTCGATGGCCCATTTTATCGCCAGTGCCTCCCGCTCGACCGCCGCATACTTCCTCTCGGCCGGGGACAGCTTCCGGCTGATGTAGAGGACCGGGTGTTCTTCCCCGTCGAAGGTCTGGGAAAGGACGGCGCCCAGCCCGGTCTCGGATGCATCAGTATGCACGGTGAACGGGAGGTCAAAGTCCGGGTTGCGGAGTACCGGCGCGCTGGTGAGGGCCCCTTTTAGGGCCTGGAAAAGGCCCTTTCTGCGTCGGCTGTCCACCTGACCTGGTCCGGCTGGCCCTTCTTTGTAAGGTCTGAGAGGGGAGAGGCTACAGCAGAAAAATTAGGCACGAACCTGCGGTAGTAGCCCGCCAATCCCAAGAAGGCACGTACCTGCTTTTTCGATGTCGGACGCGGGTAGCCCTTCACAGCCTTGATCTTCTTTAGTTGGGGCTTCAGCATTCCCCGTCCGATGCGGTATCCCAGATACTGGGCTTCCGTCAGCCCTAGGTGGCACTTCTTTGGGTTGGCGGTCAGGCCGGCCGCCCGGAGTGCTTTCAGGACCTCCCTGAGGTGGAACAGGTGGTCGGCCCAGGTGGAGGAGTGGATGACCACGTCGTCCAGGTAGGCCGCTGCAAACTGCCGGTGGGGCCGCAGGAGGATGTCCATTAGCCGCTGGAACGTGGCGGGCGCCCCGTGCAGCCCAAAGGGGAGAACCCGATACTGCCAGTGGCCGGTGGCCATGCTAAAGGCCGTCTTGGGCCTTGCCTCCGGTGCGAGCGCCACTTGCCAGTAGCCTTTGGTGAGGTCCAGGGTCGATATGAATCGGGCTCTCCCCAGCCTCTCGACCAGGTCGTCCACTCTAGGGAGGGGGTAGCTGTCGAACTCTGACACCTGGTTCAGCCTCCGGAAGTCGTTGCATAGCCTCATGCTCCCATCCGGCTTCGGCACGACGACGATGGGGCTGGACCAGGGGCTGCTGGACTCCTCGATGACGTGGTCCCGCAGCATGCGACTGACTTCCTCCTCGATGGCCTGGCGCCGAGCCTCGGGGACACAGTAGGGCCTTTGTGTCACCACTACACCGGGAGGAGTCTTGATTTCATGCTGGACCAGCTGGGTCATCCCCGGGGTAGCCGAAAACACATCTGCGAACTGGTCGATCAGCTCGGTAAGCTCCTGTCTTTGGGCGGGGGTGAGGTCCTCCCCTAAGCCGACCAAGGTACCCTTGCCCCGGTCCGAGTCCTGAGCTGCGAACGCCGACACCACCGGGGCTGGTTCCACCCATTTTTTCAGCAGGTTTACATGGTATAGCTTCTCGTCCGTCCGCTTACCGGGCTGCTGCAGGCGGTAGTTGACCGGGCCCCGGCGCTTGAGGACGGTATATGGACCTTGCCAAAGGGCGAGGAACTTGCAGGCGCTGCTGGGCACTAACAGGAGGACCCGGTCCACCGGCTGGAATTCCCGGGGCTGTGCGGGGCGGTTGTATACCTTCTTCTGCTCCTCCTGCGCCGCGTGCATGTGCTCCCGGACGATGGGGCCCACCCTGTCAATCCTTGCTTGCATGTCCTGCACGTACTCGATGACGGAGCGGAAGGGGGATGGTTGCTCCTCCCAGGCTTCGCGGGCCACGTCCAACAATCCCCGCGGGCGCCGCCCGAACAGGAGCTCGAAGGGCGTGAAGCCCGTGGACTCCTGGGGGCACTCCCGAACGGCGAAAAGTACGTAGGGGAGGAGGAGGTCCCAGTTCCTTCCCTCCTCGTCCACCACCCGGCGCAGCATCCGCTTGAGGGTCTGATTGAACCTCTCGACCAGCCTGTCGGTTTGGGGGTGGTAGACCGACGTCTGGAGGTGCTTCACCTGCAACAGACAACACAAATCCGCCATTAGCTTCGAGACAAAAGGCGTACCTTGGTCGGTCAGAACGTCCTTGGGGATCCCCACTCGACTGAAGAGGAGTACCAGCTCCCTGGCGATGTTTTGCGAGGTGGCCTTGCGGAGCGGCACCGCCTCGGGGTACCGCGTGGCGTAGTCGACGAGGACCAGGATGTATTCATGGCCCCGGGCAGACTTGGGTAGGGGCCCCACGAGATCCATGCCCACTCGCTCAAACGGGACGCCGATAATGGGCAGGGGGATCAGGGGCGCCGGCGGGGGCCTCCGCGGGGCCGTGCGCTGGCACTGCGGGCACTGTTGGCAAAAGGCCCGGACCTCCGCATCCATCCCGGGCCACACGAAGCGGTCCCGCAGCTTCTTCAGGGTATTTCGGGCCCTAGGTGGCCGCCGAGTGGATGGGTGTGGGCTAGGTGCAATAAGACGGCCGTCTTGGGTCGGGGCACCACCAGTAGGTCCACCTGCTCCCCGCGGCGGCAGGCCCATTGGTAGAGGAGCCCCCCTCGGACGAGGAAGTACGATGTGGGGAGCCTCAGGTCTGGACTCTGGTCGACCCCCTCTATCACCCGTACCTGAGCCCAGCAGTGCTTCAGCCGGTCGTCCTCCTTCTGCTCCCGGCCGAACTTCCCCTCTCGGTTCACCTGGGGAAAGACAGACGACAGAGGGTTAGTAGCTTGGGGGGTCTTACCTTCCGTGGTGGCCTCTCCGTCGTCCTGGGCCAGGTAGGCCGGCCGGGCCGGGGTCCCCTTCGTACGTCGCCGCAATCTCCAGGGCTCGGCTCTCGGTACCACCAGGAGTCCTGGCCAGTCTCGTCCCAGGAGGAGGGGCACGGGGAGTTCGGGGACGATTCCGACCTGGAGGGGCCAGGTGCCGGCTTCGCCCCGGATCTGGACCTCGGCTGAGGGGACTTCCCGGGTGTCCCCATGGACGCAGGTCACGGTGAGCGTCCCCCTTGGGCGGCGCTCCTCAGGCAGGATGGAGGGCCGGGCGAGGGTCACCGTGCTCCCGGTGTCCAGCAGGGCGGTTACCGGTCTCCCTTCGACCCACACCGTCAAGGAGGGTGCCTCCGGCGGTTGCTGCTGATGGAGGGCGCAGCCTGCCAGCCATGGTTTTGTAAGCAGCCGGGCGGCTTCCCTCTCCGGCTCTGTAGGCATGGGCTCGTCTCGGGGGTGTTCACGAGTGGGCGCCCTCTGGGGGTTCCTCCAGGTGCGGGGCCGGGTCTGGCGGTCGGACCGGGGGCCTGGGGCACCGAGGGGCCAATCGAGGTGCTGCTGCTCCCCGGGGTCGAGCTCCAGGGTGGCCAAGGTTCGCTCCAGGACAGTTAGGAGTTCCTGGGGCGTAGTTGGGTCGTGTGCCCCCACGGCCTGTCTCTCTGCCCGGGGTAGCGCCCTCAGGAAACGGTCGATCGCCACTTTCTCCGCCACCTCCGAGGCGGTATGCCGATCCGGCCGGAGCCATCGTTTGGTGGTCCGGATGAGGGCGTTCATCTGGCAACGTGGTTGGGCCCCCGGTCGATAAACCCAGCGATGGAATTCAGTAGCAGCCTGGCCAGGGGTTCGGCCACACCATGCCAGGACTCCCTCCTTCATCGCCAGGTAGTCCGCGGCCTCCTCCGGCTCGAGGGCATAGTAGGCTGTTCGGGCCTCTCCCGTGAGCAGTGGACCAAGGGCGCGTGGCCAGTCGTCACGGTCCCACCCCTCCCGGCGGGCGATACTCTCGAAGGCTTCGAAGTACGCCTCGAGGTCCTCTTCGGGGCCGAGGGGGGGCAGTAGGCGGCGGGTCTCGCTACTTGCGTCGGGGAGAGGCACGGAGGTGGCGGGGGTCTCAGTCCTCATGGCGATCAGTGTCTGTGTGGTGACCTGAAGGCTCTCGGCGAGCTGCTGCGTCACCGCGTGCTGCTGGAGGCTTGTCTCCAGCAGGTGTTGCAGGGCGTGGTCCATTTTGGGGGAGGGGGGTTTTTTTTTTTTTTTTTTGGTATTTATTTATGTATTTTTTTTTCCTCTCTCTCTTTTTTATTTATTTATGTATTTTTTGAATTAATTTATTTTTTCTCTCTCGTTTTTTTTTTTTTTTTTTTTTTTTTATGTTTGTGGTAGGCGAGTCTGTACTATGCCCGCATCCTCCACCAGTGTGAGGAATTAGCCCGGGGAAGGGCGGTGTACAGACCCACAGGAGGCAGAAGAACGTTCACAAACGGTGGTTTATTGGTGCAAGGGTGAAGTGAGTGGGTTGTGAGGGGATGAGTGCGGGGCTTGTGGAGGCGTGACTGCCGGTGTAGCCTACTCGTGGCGGAGGTGGGATTCCCGAGACGGGGGCGAGGGTTTTCCCGGGCCGGCGTCCTCCGTAGGTGGGACTCTCACCACCCGGCGATCTCGTCCGCGCTTGCACCTTTTGTGGGGAGAGAGAGAGAGAGAGAGAGAGAGATTAGCGTGGGGCGTGAGGTTACCGTCGTGCTCGGTGATTGCGAGTCGCTATGTCGCTGGAAAACACGCACGGAGTCTGTCTTGTCGCTACGGTCTTCTCTTCTCTCGTACGGCCGGAAGCGCGCCCTTTTATCCTCCTCCGCCGTCGCCTGAGTGGTGGAATTTCTCCGTTGGGTCCGCCAATCGCTGGCCGGCGTCGCGTCAGTCCCGCCCCGCCGCGGCGGTCCTTCCGGCTGGCGGAATGTTCGGCACGAAGCTGCCCACGTCGTGCCGGTGCAGCAGTTGGAGAAGGAGCGATTTCCTTCTTGTGTGCGCCGGCTCTCTGCCCGTCGCGACAATATATATATATATATATATATATATATATATATATATATATATATATATATAAATCACTCACTTTTCAGGTTGGGGGACCAGATATGAACCTGAAATTTTCACAGAAATAAGTAGTAGCATTCTGCTGTAAAAATTGTGGGTTTGAGATTGGAGGTAAACTCTGCAGGACAGTGGACCCTGAGGGCCAGATTTGAAGAACCAGCCAGATCTGTTACGTTGGTACAGGTATACAGTTGGTATGCTTGAATAAATTTTATCCAAATATGGAAGTACTGTTTAGTTGGGTGTTGAGCATGTTGAGCAGTGTCATAGACAGAGCTATGGGGTTGTTTCTCCTGTGATAAAAGCAGTAATTGACTACAACTTAGAAGTATGAAAAATTTGTGAAGACACTAAAAAGTTTTAATTTCACGTATGTATGGAGACTTTTGGATCAATGTGCAGATTATGAACTGTATAAATGATGGTGAGCTTTCATTCTTCACTTAGCTTTGGGAGTTCTTTCAACATCCATGTGATTTTTACAAACAGTAAAGATTTTCAACAGTAAAGTTCAATAACCGCTGATCAACGCTGGGCGCATGCTTTAATGTTGCTTCTGCTGTATGACTGAAGCAGGTTCTCAGTAATAAGAATGATACAGCAGCAGATCCCATATGGTCATTTTTTTCTTATCACTGGATTATCCAGATTAGCTGCATATTCCCACTGATAATTAATCGCAAATATATCTGGTAATCAGAACAGTGGGATATGGATTTTACAAGATCAGTTTGAGCTTGTTGTGATACATACAGATGAAACGGACGTGTATTAGATCCAGTGGTGAGTATTAGACTTTGCTGATGGGCTTGTGGGATTTTTCACAAATATATTGCTGCTTTTAGATTGTTTTTTGGTAGGTTATAATAAAGCCTCAAAAGTTTGTAATTGATGTTTTCCATAATGTTACATTTATTTGACGGTGGACACGATCTTATATTACAGTGTAGCTCCAGTATGATGCTAGCACTCTGCAACTTCACAGGTTTCCAAAAATGTGTAGTAAATTTAAAATACATTTAAGAAACTACGGGATGTCCCAAAAGACTCCATACGTAGTGGACTAGTGCATCACGTCTGTTTTTATGTTTTGTGAGAGTTGTTCATGAGTCTCTTGTTTGTCCTGAGCAGTTAAACTGCCCACTGTTCTTCAAAAATCCTCCAGGTCCTGAACATTCTCTGCTTTTCCAGCATCTTCTGCATATTTATCCCGTTTCCAACAGTGACTATATGATGTTGAGATCCATCTTTTCACACTGAGGACAATCAAGGGACTTGTACACAACTATTACAAAATGTGCAAACACTCACTCATGCTCAAGAAGGCAACACGATGGTAACAGGATGGTTGGTGTAAATTTTTATGTGATGCTGGAAAACCAAATAATGTGCAGGACCTGGAGGATTTTTCTGAAGAACAGTGGACAGTTTAACTGCTCAGGACAAACAAGGGACTCATGAACAACACTCACAAAACATAAACACAGTCGTTGATCGTCCAGGTAACACACACGGGATTAAGAATCAAGTGTATGTAAACTTTTGAACTGGTTCATTTGTGTACATTCAGTTATTGTTGCGTCTTGTGGACTAGATGTAAACATCTGTTATGTGAAATAGCTTCTTCAGGGCAGTACAACAAAATGCAAAAAAAACAAAATAAAATGCAATATTTATGATCCCTCTTATTACTTTTTAATTATTAACATTTCAATAATCATAATCATATCAAGGATACATTGGATTTGGGAAGTGGTCACTAAAATTCCAAGGAAAATAATCTATATAGATAAAGAGATAATAGTAACATATCAATCCTGAGCCTGGGTTACTGCTTGTGTTAGAGTTTTGCATTCTCTTCCTGTGTCTGTGTGAGTTTCTCGCAAGTTCTCCATTTTTCCTCTTACCATGCCGGTAGGTGGACAGGCTACGTGCCTCTAGGTTTGAATGGAAATGTGAAAATGATTCAGACCAGCTCTGAAACATTGTTTCTGTAAACCCTGACATGCTCTATTCAGACACCCAATGAGTGTATGATGGTGTGTGTGTCATGGCACCAACTCTGGATGTAGAATTCACTCCCAGTGTTTCACACTGCTGTTGTGCTCTTTGTTATTTATCCCTTGCCAAGCACTGATTAATGTTCACCCTCTTAATGAAAGTGCTGGAGCACTAATTAGACATGACTGGACAGGATAATATCAGTGAACTGCATCTCTGCCTTTGCTTTTTACAAAACACAGTGGAATCCGGACGGTATTACAGTCATTAGTGCTTTATTATGGGTCCTCTCTGCGTACTTCTGTTATTTTGTTATAATAGACACAGGATGTAAATATTTACATATTTATGCACTCCTGTCTGTACTGGTTCATTAAATTTTTTCTCTCTCTGTTTTTTCTGCAGGTTGAGAGGGAAATAGCGATCCTGAAGCTCATAGAACATCCTCACGTATTGAAGTTGCATGATGTGTATGAAAATAAGAAATATTTGTAAGTACACGCATCTCTTGGGTATTTATTTGTGTGTGTGTGTGTGTGTAAGAATTCATGATGCATGTCGTAGTGGAGGGCGCGCTCTGTCTTTCTCTTGGGTTTGCGCTCCACTGGCTAGGCCTAATGCAGTTTTCAATAATTGATAAAAGCGTCACTGTGGAAACTGCCAAGAAATTTGTTTTCTTAATATTCTGATGACACAGACGGATGGCCCGAGCGGCCGTAAAATGTTTGCCTAAGAATGTTTGTACGCTCACAAATCAAGTATGAATTCATCCCTAATTTAAATTGCCCTGACAGGTTATCGCATGAGAAAATCCTTTAATCGACTAATAAATCAGAGGATCTGTGTGTCTGTTTCTGTGCGCGTCATTGTGTGGCTGTGCGACCACGTGTATGCTGCTGCACACACTTCTGTTTGAATATGCATGTGAGGAAAAAGTCTGTTTGCCATTGACACAAAAATATATATAAAAAAACACACACGCACGCGTTCACATTTAAGCATTACTAAAGTTACCAGTTCTGTGCCAATTAACACTGTCTGCCTTGAAGCATAACATTTTAGACTTGATTAAGTTGGCCTGAAGAAAGAAGGCTTTGAGATATGATAGCCCGTAAGTACAAAACATTAAACAAGCCGAAAAACTCAGCATAAGAAAACGCAACATTGAAACCAAACCCACAGAACAAAATTAGAAAACTGATCACCTCAAAACGGAAATTGTCGGTCCTTACAGAACATGCTTTCCTCTGTTCCTGCCAGATATTTGGTTCTAGAGCACGTGTCCGGTGGAGAGCTTTTCGACTACCTGGTAAAGAAGGGCAGATTAACACCCAAAGAGGCCAGGAAGTTTTTCAGACAGATCATCTCAGCACTGGACTTCTGTCACAGTCACTCCATATGGTAAGTGCATTTAAATCCCTTACACAACCCCCTTACTGCGTTTTTTAAACTGATGATTTTTTTAAAAGATGATTTTTTTTTTCTAAATAAAAGGAGTGTAACACAATGCCACTATATCTATATCTGTATCTATTTAGTGTTCCAAACCTCTCTATGTGTATCTGTATCTGTATTTGGATCTAAACCCAAACTGGGTGTGGCATAAACCCGAATGGTGCATTCTACATCTCACAGTTCCTCAATCTCAGCTAGTAATATTAGTGCTGGACTGTTTTTTTTTTTTTTGTTGTTGTTTTTGTTTGTTTTTTTATTTTAATGTATTTTTGTACCTGCCGCAGTGTTTTCTATCAAATTTAGTTGGTTGTCTTTCACAAAATATAAGCAAACTAAAGTATTTGCCTAATTTAGACCACCATGACCCTGACCAGGCCTTTACTAAGGATGAATGATTGAAATCTGTACATTCATGGAAATAAATATTGTATTGTTTACGATCAATCACCAATGCTCACAGGTAGAGTGCCCTCCACTAATATTGGCACCCTTGGTAAATATGAGCAAAGAAGGCTGTGAAAATTTGTCTTTATTGAAGTTGTTTGATATCCATGAGAGCAGAGTATTTTTGTGAATTTTTGAACAAAATTTAAAAAGGTTCAACAATAAAGGCAATTTTTCACAGCCTTCTTTGCTCATATTTGCAAATAGTGCCAATATTAGTGGAGGGCACTGTAAGTAAAAACCTTCAGTTCCCACGCCATTTTTGTTGCGTTCTGCAGGTCCCAAGGCACACCTCTAGACTCAATCCGATGACCGATGAACCTTTCCGAAGTACAAAAACCCAATACAATACAATAGTGCACTTTTTATTCATTCTTGTTCGGTTACATGCATATTTTATCATTTCCAATGATATATTGTTGATGTGTTGACAGTAAATGAGTATTTTGAGCCACCTTACATAATCAGGAGTAATTGAAACTGATAAGACAGATATTGATCAGATATTCTGTCAAGTACACTGAAAAAAATTACATCTTAACAAGTGGAAATACCTTGAATATAGTCACATTTATCTAGTATTTATTATAAAATCACAATAAACCAAATGTAAGCTTATTAAACCTATTTCAAGCTATTTGTATTCATTTCAAGCTTCAAATAGTCAAATAGTCAGATAATGTCGCTCATTTTAAGCATTTCTTTGTAGAAAGAAGCAAAATTATCTGCCATTAAAAAAAACTACAAGCTTGAAATGAGGAATAATGTCCAGAAATAGGATTAATAATCTTATATTTGTTTGATTGTAATCTTATAATAAGAAATACCTAGATAATTTGAATATATTCAAGATATTTTCACTTGCTAATATGACTTTTTTTTGCAATGTACTAAAGCAAGATACAGTTGTGGAAATCAAAGTTACAAAAGAATTGAATAAGTTATTCAATAAATAATTAAGTAAAAACTATGTTGATATTCCACTCTTCCTTGCCTTACTGAAATAAAATTTTAAAGTGTAAAACCCTCATTTAAAATAAAGGTCTACACTATAAATCGAGCACAAATAAATCTATTTTTGAGAATATTACATATTTATTTAATTATTTGTTTTCATCATATCACTATAACAGAAAGAGTTTAATGTCTAATTTCACAATCCTGAGAAAAGCTCATATTAATGTTTACCTTCGTATTAATATTTCCTTTCCCTGATTCCATGCATCATATGGCTGGTGTTGACACGTTTATTACTTATGGCAACATCATTTATGTACGACGACGGCCACCTGAAGTGGAGCATTACTTAGTCATTATGAAGCATTGTTGCAAATACCAATTATCACCCCGGTGAGGCATCATGATGTTGCCTCACTGGCAGGTCGGAGACAGATCGGCCCCCTTCGGTATGACACATGAAAGTAGTTTTCATCACCGACTGTGTCCTCAAGCTCATCTTCTATCCTCAGCTCAGAGATAAAGAGGGAAAAGTGCGTGGAAATTCACTCCATCTGCTCTCGCTCTGCAGAGCTTAGAGCCCAGAGGGCTTCAATTAGCTGTACAACAGGAGGAAATAATCAGAGAGAAATTGAGCCCTCCAACACAGAACTACAAATGTTTTATCACGTTATCTATTAAGATGTCATTGCACAATTCGCAGCTTTAGCCTTCACATTCAGTAGCACATTCATAAACCTACAGTGAGGGCCTTATTTAAAATTTCAAACTTTCAAAGTTAGTAGTTAAACTAAATAATGTTTAGCTAAACATAAAGTTTAGTTAAACGCTATATGTAAAATTGTTCTATTTGATTTGAGTTTTAATCATTAGAAAAACTTTAAAAGCTATTTTTAATGCCGGTAATGTTTTTAATAGAATGCCCTACGTACTGAGTTCGTATTTGTGACTGTACCCTTTTCATGCATTACTATGCTAATGCATTGAAAGCATAGCCATTAGCACAATATTTGCATCTGTTTTCCATTCGCCCGAGCCTAATGAAGACTTCAGTCTACAAGCTCCTCTTTTTTTTCTGATGGATGGGTTGGAGGCCTCTCTGGATAGGTGATAGAAATGATTGAATAAATAGCACTGCGGGGATGCTTTGTCTCTCTGGGCTCGGCTCTCCCAAATTCTTTTCTTCCCTCCCAAGCCTGAAAGCTCTTGCTAATGTGCTGTGTTGTTAGCTGTCCAGTATTGTTGCAGCCAAGTGCTAAATTATGACTTTTTTTTATACCCAGTTTGAGCACCAGCAGTATGGACAAGGCAGCTTAGTCAACATTAGTTCCTTTATATTCTTGGCTCCATGTGAGGAGAGACAGTGAGAGTGAGAGAGAGAGCGTGAGAGTGAGAGAGAGAGAGACAGAGAAAACTTACAGTCCTAATCTAGCTGACTCTGCCAGGGGAAATGCTGTGACTTTTTGTCAATCACCAGTTAGGAACTGTAACAAAACTGGATTCATAAAGTTACAAACTTCTAGGGAAGCAAGGACCCTTCAGCATGATCAAAATATCTCAACTAGAACTAATGTTGCATTTTTAAACCCTGTTACCCACAAAAGTGAAAAAGAAGGGAATTGCATTTACATTAGTATTTCTTTAAAAGTAAGTTTTACAGGAACAGGAAATTAAATATCACTTTGTTTATCAGCATTAGTATCTGTCATCACTTGAGGTAAAAAAAAAACACTCATGGCATTTAAACGCCAGGCTCATAATAGTCTCTTCACTTGACTGAACTTTGTTCATGTTACATCAGTGGGGAAATAATCACTGGTTAATTCAGTCTCTTCTACTCTCGACTAAATTTCGTTTTTATTGTTCATTTTTGTTTTTTGATTTTATTATCATGTCCTTTAACCATTTTGTCCACTGTCATTTGTACAGAGTGTGTAAGCACACCTCTCAGTTTTGATGATGATGTGACAACGCAGGAGCATCACAGAAAGTTTGACACCAGGCATCTGATTACAAACTGAACTGCCGAGGCTTGTGTTCATTAGCTATCACACTGAAAGGGATAGTTCACCCAAAAATGAATCGATCTTTTACGCACATTCACGAGAGAACCACGACGCATGCGTGTTGCGTAGAAGCAAGAGGGGATAAAAAAAATGTCCACGAGTCGCATACAGTAGAATAATCTTTGTAATAAAGATATCTGCAGATTTCTATATAGAGGAGGACTTGCATCGTGTTGGAGATGTATGTGGAAGTGAAGATATTTTGTGAATAAAGACTTTATTTATATTTTTGCACATGCAAAGCATTCGTATCATGTCATAAAACTGAGATTAAACCATGGAGTCACGTAGATTAGTTATGATGACTTTATGCACTTTTTAAAGCTTAAAAGTTTTGGTTACTTGGACTGTAAACCGAGGGACAGAAATCTCCCGGGTTTCATTAAAATTTGTGTTCCGAAGATGAACAAATGTCGTATGGGTTTAGAACGACATGAGGGTGAGTAACTGAGTGAATTTTCATTTTTGGGTGAACTATCTCTTTAATCAAATCCTGACATTGGATGTATGAGGAAAAAACACACTTAAGGTTAGAAAATATCCTAAATAAAAACTATTTCATGGGTGAATGTACCCACGTTTTGGGTAAATATTTTTATGCTTTCTTACATGTCAGTATGTATGTTAACAGAGTATGCTATTGGAAGAAAAACAAAACTAAATTTTTGTCAAAAACCTGATTTTCATCTTTTTCGACTGTCCAGAATTGAGCCACAGAGACATTCCAGGAGTTTGCCCACACCACTACATCCATATATGAAAGCTGTAGGCTTTCAACATCACACATCTTATGTTCATTGAATCAGTGTTATATGTACTGCATAGCTTTGCCATTTCAAGTGCATAAGTACAGTTAAACCTGAAAACACACGCATGTAGTCCATTGAGAATTGTCAAATAAATGAAATAATATGCAAGCCAAGTAAGTATGTACCCCTAAACATATAAAATAGACACAAATATACATTTCATATCATAAGGAAAAAAAATATATAACTTTAAAAATTATTTTAATGTTTCAAATATTTTCCTAAGCAACTACCAAAATGACCTAGAAATATGTCAGTAATAAAAATTCCAGGATCGATGATCACCTACTAGTTAACTGCAATACAGGTAGACATGGCTGGGATTTGCATGGTCTAGATTTGCATTGCATTATCCACAGCTACTTATTTAGTAGTAGCCATATCATCTATCAAAATGTACTATAACAATCATGACTTTGTTTAGCTACAGATGTTTATTGGTAAGGGTTTAAATGTTTTCTGTGCTTGTTCAATGAAAATTATTATTATTGCACATGCAGTACTTGTTGCATGCAAACAGTCCTTAAGACACTAACAGTTTACAGGCGGTAGGCAATTAAGGTCACAGTTACAATAACTCAGGACACTAACGAGACCTTTCTACTGACTCTGAAAAACACCAGAAGAAAGATGCCTAGGGTTCCTGCTCACCTGCGTGAACATGCCCTAGACCTGCTGCAGGGAGGCATGAGGACTGCAGATGTGACCAGAGCAATAAACTGCAATGTCTGTAATGTAAGACGCCTAAGACAGTGCATCAGGGAGACAGGAAGGACAGATGATCGTCCTTGCAGTGGAAATTACATGTAACCATGTGTCTCCTCAGACGTGATGGAGAACTTGCAAATGCATTGGTGGAAGAGTGGAGTAACATCTCACAGCAAGAACTGACAAATCTGGTTCAGTACATGAGGATGAGATGCACTGTAGTACTTAAAGCAGCTGGAGGACACCAGATACTGACTGTTACTTTTGATATCGACCCCCTCTTTGTTCAGGGCCTCATTATTCCATTTCTGTTCGTCAAAGTGTGTGAAACCTGTTCAGTTTATGTCTCAGTTGAATGTTTTTATGTTAATATGAATATTTACATTTACATTCATGTTAAGAACTCTGCTAGAAATAAAAACAGTTGAACGTGTTTCCTTTTTAGCTGAGTATGTATATATACATATATATATATATATATGTATATATATATATATATATATATATATATATATATATATATATATATATATACTCAGCAAAAAAAGAAACACATTCATCTGTTTATATATATATATATATATATATATATATATATATATATATATATATATATATATATATAAAGGATTCCATCCAAAGTGCATTAAACGTATAAAAAAAAAACCCACTTCTTTCATTCAGTCCTTTTGATCCATTTGATTGCCGGCTTGAAATTGCTCTTTTTGGCAGACAGAGTTTATGACAGGGGCCCCAGGGTGTAACAGCAGCCTTACTGACAGGAAGCATGTCCCCTCCTCAAGGATATCTTTATTGGTTCTGAGTGTTAGTGTTGGTCAGGGGGGATAATGACCATCCATCTTCCTCAGTTCTTTCCTCAAAGGGTAGCGATAGAGAACTAGGGGAAGAGCATTTTAATGTGAGGGGAAGGGCAGGTCAAGTGGACGCCCTAGAAACCCATAAAGGTGGAAGTGTCACCAATGGGAAATCACACCAAAAAAAAACCAAACACTAAGGCAACCTTTAAAGTAAACCCTCAACCCCTTATAGTATGTTTCCTAGAAATTTGATTATAGAAGATACCACTCTAGTGTGCCTCAGTCTAAAAGATCGATTTTTCCATTCTGATTTTCCCAAACAACTTCTTATTGATTGCTTCTTCTCCTCTAACTAATCAGATGAGTCTGTTTAACACATGCTGCTATTGAGCGAGAACCTCAGTGACTTTCCTAAGAGCTGATTAGGTACATGTATGAACAGAGGAACTCTGGATCATTCTGAGAAAAGCAATACATTGCCGATCTGGTTGAACTCTTCCACCTTCCTGACAGCAGTTCTGTCTTCTGTAATGTCTTCTGATCCATTGGTCTGTGTTGCTTTCCAGTCAGTTCCAATCATTCCTACTCCACTATTTGTTGTTTTTCATGGATGAAATTGTGAGACTTGTAGACCATTTCCTACCTGCCAGCCTCACAGCAGGCTATGCAGGGAGATAGGCTTTGTGTTCCTCTATGGCCGAACCTAATAGTCAAGCGAAAGTGGAATGGCCAGCATCCAGCTGAGCTAAATCCTCGGCTGTCTCAGAGAGAATGCAAAACATTGTCTGATCATGCTTCTATCACTTGATCAGGTAATTTGGAACCCAGCAGATGAAGTCAAACCAATGGATTTTGCAGTGAGACTTTTAAGCAGCTCAAAGCAACAGAGAGTCAGTGCCATCCTGAGGTCATGATTAAAGTTTAGCGGAAAACTATGAGTAATGATCGTTTATAGATTTGGTCTGTTGGACACACTGGTTCTCCTCAATTGGTGATTATTGATGGTGTGTTTTATTGATAGATTTATTTACAAGGCTTCAAATTTCTGGTACTGACCAATGAAGATCTATAAGTTTATCTTCGGATCAGAAATACTATGCCGAAACATGGAATAATAGGCAATTATCAGTATCCTGGGCCATTATCACATGTGGTGGAATAAGGCTGTATATGTGTAGGACTCTGTCACAAATGTTTTTGACTGTGGTCAATTGCATAATGTTAATGGTGGCTAAACTGTTAGGAAAATTGATACAAGGAACTGATTTCATGCTGCTTCTTCAAGGTCTCAGCCATTAAAATCTTCTTCTCACAAGAATATGAATAATAAGCGGGAAATCAGCCTTTACTGCTCACAGAAAGCTCCAAGTCCTGGACCTTCTTGTTAAATATGCTTTATCCTTCCATTTCATTTGACAAACTGTCACACTGTATAATTGTTGCCGTTTTGAAAACTGAATAGAGGACAGATTGCAACACGTTATTTTTGTCTGCTCTTCATTAAGAAGATTTGTTTTATTTATACTGATAATCGAATCCCCAATACACTTCAGTACACAAGTCAACAAGTAGCAGTGTAGCAGACCATCCTTAGCATGCTACGTTGTAGCTGTTTGTTTGCTAGCCATGTTATGGGACACCTGAGATTTTTATCTCAGGAGCAAGTATTGCTAACATTAGCTAAAGTTAAGTAGTTAGCTGATATTGACTTACCCTCCCTGGGATCAGCCTGAGATCCTTCACTCACCTGGACATGAATTGCCGCTAGACTTCTGTGCTCTAAAAAAACAAAAAAACAAAACGCAGTTATGTATTCAATTTTTCTGTATGAGATTTTATTGGCTTTGTCAAAGTATTATTTATTCATTTCTGAAGTAAGTTGAGTAAAAGCCATCGTTCACCTCTAGTTACACAGCGTTCATGTCTGGAGCAAAGGGACTTTTCTTATTCTTCTATTAGCTAGTTGTGCTGTCAGAGTCACATAGCTCTCTGTAGCTATTGCTGCATGTTTGAATCTTGTGTTCTACTCAAATATGAACTTCCCAATCTCCATGAATATTTCTTTAACTCGGTTATTGAATCTGTCAACTTGAATCAGCATGTAAAGGCTGCCTGAGTGCAACAGAGAGTTTGCTGTGTCTGCTGTATTAGCCATATGTTTGTGGTATCAGTGCTTGTATATGGTATACATAAAGTGCTGTGAAATCTGATTTCTTCTGTGTTTTTTTTTTGTGTGTATCTCATACTAAATTGTTTCAGAAATTAAAATAAAATCTAAGATAAAACCAAGGCAACCTGATTAAACACAAAAGTTTAAATGTTTATTTTACTTCACATTATGCACCTTAAATGGGTTTTTTTATGATGAATGAATGAGCCTGGTGAATGAATAGAGAACCTTTTATTGAATGAAGTAATATCACACAACATACTGTTGTCACTCACTGGCTTAGTGTTCAGCATGTTTGCCTTTTCCTCTGGGGTTGGGGGTTCAAATCCTACCTCTAGCCATGCTTCAGGGTTTCCTCCGGTTACTCCGGTTTCCTCCTGCAGTCCAAAGACATGCGTTGTAGGCTGATTTGCATTTCCATATTTTGTGAATGGGTGTGTGATTATACCCTAAGATGGTTTAGCCCCCTGTCCAGGGTGTCTCCCACCTTGTGTCTCGAGTTCACTGGGATACTCTCCAGGCTCCCACACAACCCTGTGTAGGATAAGCAGCATGGAAAATGGATGGAAGATAGATTGGTGTGTATATGAGTTAGTTTTCCAGACCCTATGAGAAGCTTCATGCCTTGTGGCAGCCTGGTGACTATCCTCACTATTAAGGTCGGATGTCAACAAATAAAATAAAAAAAGAAAATACAATACAAAAAAACCCTGCAATTATAAAGATTAGGCATCCTGTACATTCATAGTAATCTGGTAACTAATCTGATATTAAGAAAAGTACAATAAACAGGAAACAAAATGACACCACTTAAATGTAATCTATAATTAAATCTACATTTAATCACAGTCTGTATTTTATCTAATCATTTAACTGAAATTGCAAGTCATCCAACATCTCCATGTGTTCTGGTTTCTCATGTAAAACATTCGCCTCTTTTGTTCAGCCACAGAGACCTGAAGCCAGAGAACCTGCTGTTGGATGAGAAGAACAACATCAGAATAGCAGACTTTGGAATGGCTTCTCTGCAGGTTGGAGACAGTCTCTTGGAAACTAGCTGTGGGTGAGTCATACTTCAATAGCAGCTTTCACGGAGTTCTGTCTCCATGGCAAAATACATTTAATGCTTGCTGTTGGTATATCACAGAGATGATAAAAAATATACTGACCCAGAGTCATAGTCATTTAAAACTTAAGTATACTGTAGATTTGTACAAAACACTGTATTTGAGATACTGATCCCATCAATTTTTTTTTCATGTATTTTTTAATTCTCTGTGACCGTTACACAAACATTAAATTGTCTGTAATCTGAGTGATTAAAATAGATGCACACATATGGGGTTAGAATTGTTTCATATTTCCAAATCAATAAATTACGACCTACAAATAAATGTAGTGAGATTCACAAAAAGTTAAACAAGTTCACAAATAAATAGAATGATGCTATACTCTATTGGCATTTAGTGTATCTAATTGGACATAATTTAATCACTCACTCATGGAAAGCTGGAAATGAGAGACACACACCCTTAAAATGGATATGTTTGTGAGAACACTGTTGAAAGTTAGCAAGAAAATTTGGATGCTAGCTAATAACTGAATCGTACAAGCTCCAAAAAAGTTGTAACCACCAAATCAGTGAGTCCCAACTCTCTGATACGTCCAGTCAGTGGACTACTTTGCAGATTACTAGCTTTAAAACTGTTCTTATCTGCGTTCATCAGGAAGCGTTGCCTGATAGCCTGACCTGAGGTGCAATCTGACAGCAGAGATAAGATTAGTAAAGGACAGCAAAAACACAAGGGCTGTTTTTCTTGAGGGTCCATAAAGTCTAGACATGTAACTAACACTCACCATATGACCTGCCTGCATTGCCCTCTCTGCTGTTTTATTATTATTTTAAAATTGCTCATTATTTCATCACTGGCACTATTATCTTAATAAAACACTTGGCATTATAGCTGAGCAAGACATTTAAAAGGGGGCGAGATAATAGGTTGGTATTATGCTTGCTCTAGAGTCATCCCTCAGTGACCAAACCTTACATCTGATTCCACATGTCTTTTCTTCATATTAGCGAACGCTAGCACTAGGAAAGCATTGCGCTGGCACTAGCATGCTGAGATTATTGATTGTCTTCTCATGGCTGCCTGGCCCATCTCTAAGCGCAGATATGACAGTTTTTAATTAAACGCATTCATCTTTAGCCTCCTCGTGTGCTCTCTGCTTGACACAAATGTATTCTGTTTACCACAGCTAATGGACTTGGGTGAATATAAAACAGTGTGCATTTCACGCATGTATGCAGTGAAACGCAGTGCTAGTTTTACATAGTGTATTTTATGTCCCCGTTATTTGTAACGAAGGCTAATTTCTCATTTGGTGGATCGACCCCATTTTTAATTCACTAAGCCTAAGTGATTAGTGCTGATATTAGCAGGACTGTCCAGAGCTAGCATGGTTCAAGTTATATTGCTATTATATTGTGTTTATCACGTTTGTGTTGTGTTTTAGCAAATCTGGTGGTTTAATCAGCTAATGAAATCACTAACAATGTAAACAAAAGCTTTTGTTCTGTTGGGTATAAGTGGGAAACTGCATAAAATCTAACATATCTATTTTAGCGCAAGGCTTACTGGTTCAAAATGGGACCTGCGCTAATGCGACCAAAAAAATGGTTCGAATGTATTTTTTTATAAACAAACGTATGTTGCCCAGATGCTATTCAGATAATTATGGGTTAAAAGTAGCATGGTGAAAGAAAGGTATTTTAAAAAATGACTAAAACAAAAGGATAATATTGGTTGCTGTCATATTCCCACCTGTGCACACACCTGCTATCAGGAGCATATGGAGTCTTATGTACAGAATGTCTATCAATTTTACAATTATATCAACGATTAAAGCTCTGGGTTACTGATCAGAAGGTTCAAGCTCCAGCACTGCCAAGCTGCCACTGTTGTGCCCTTTACATCTGTCTGCTCCAGGGGTGCCGTATCATTGCTGACCCTGCACTGTGACACCAACTTCCGAACAAGCTGGGGTGTATGAAGAAAATAATTTCACTGTGCTCTAATGTATATATGATAAATAAAGGCTTGTTCTTCTTAAAATATTATTTCTAGAGCAGGTGCTAGTCTGAATGCCAACATTCCCATTACATGGCTGAAGCAGCCCAAATCTGATTTATTATTATTTTTTAACTTAGATGTGACACAAATTTGATTTATCATTGCTCTGTAAATTTTTTCAAATCAGATTTGAGACACATTCATATGTGAAGTCTGACTAGGTACAAATCCAATATGTGGCCATGTGACTGATATCACCTGCACATACAGTTGCAATCAAAATTATTCAATCAATTGCAAATCAGGTTTATTGTCAAAATTTACAGACTTTCAGCTGTCTGCAATGAACAAATCAAACAAAAGTGATTGAAGTAGTTCAACACAACGAATGCTTTAAGTGGTTTCTCCAAATTCAACTGAAAGTGCAACTTATAATGATTTCTCCAGTTTCAAAATTATACAACCGCCTGAATAGAATCCCTCACAACAGCACAAATATGCAAAACAGGTGTTGTCTCAAGTACACCTGACGCAACTAATCAAGGACTTGAGTAGTTGCACCAGGTGTGCTTGAACTGAAACACATGAAATACTGGGTTAGGGTTAGGGGTAGAAAATTTATGAAATACCTGAACTGTCTAGGGGTAGAAAATGGATGAAATACCTGAACTGGCTAGGGGCAGAAAATTGATGAAATACCTGTATGGGGCAGAAAAAGGAAGCTATCAACGGCTGCAACCAGATTTGTGAGAAGGCAGGTTGTGAAAAACCCTCGAGTGACTGCAAAAGACCTGCAGCAAGACTTGGTGGCAACAGGCACTGAGGTTTCATTGAACACAGTAAGGCGCGTACTAAACGCAGAAGGTTTCCATGCCAGAACTCTACTACTGACCCAAAAGCACAAGGAAAGTCTGCTCAAAATCATATAAATAAACCACAGAGGTTTTGGGATTCTGTTCTGTGGTGCGATGAAACAAACTGGAACTGTTCGGCACGATGGATCAGCAGTATATCTGGAGGAAGAAGAATCAAGAAAGAACACTCTGTCCACAGTCAAGCATGGTGGTGGCTCGGTGATGCTCTGGGGCTGCTTTGCATCCTCTGGCACTGGAAACCTGCAGCATGTGGAAGACAAGATGGATTCATTGAAGTATCAGGAAATCCTAGGAGAAATCTTCATGCCATCTGTGAGGAAGCTGAAGCTTGGACGTCATTGGACCTTCCAACAGTACAATGATCCCAAGCATACCTCAAATTCCACCAAGGCTTGGTTGCAGAAGAAGTCTTGGAAGATTCTACAGGGCCATCACAGTCACCTGATTTGAACCCCATAGAAAATCACCGGTGGGATTTGAAGAAGGCGGTTGCAGCACAGAAACCCAATTACTGAACTGGAGGCCATTGCTCATGAGGAATGGGCTAAGATTCCTCAGGAACGCTGCCAGAAGCTCTGCATCTCGTTTGCAGCAGGTCATAACAGCAAAAGGGTGCTCTACTAAGTACTAAAGATGCTTGCCATGAAGGGGTTGAATAATTTTGAAACTGGAAAAATCATTAAGTTGCACTTTTAGTTGAATTTGGGGAAACCACTCAAAGCATTTATTGTGTTGAACTATTTCAATTGCTTTTGTTTGATTTGTTCATTGCAGACAGCTGAAAGTCTGTAAATTTTGAGAATAAACCTGATTTTCAATGGGGGTTGAATCATTTTGATTGCAACTGTATACATCTCTCATCATAGTATTGCCGGTAATACTGTAGCTGCAAAACCAACAAAAATGTTACACCTGGTCTTACCTCGCCTTCTCACTCTGATCACTCTGATTGGAGTTCTGGCAGCCCACAGATGATGGGCTGCCAGAACTCCAGAGCAAATAATCTTTGCAATAAAAGCTTGTATTGCTCTTTTTTCAGTTTTTTTTTCATCAATTTTGAAAGTGTGTGCATGTGGGTTTCTGTCCATACACACCACCAACAGCAGCACCTGAATGGAGGATAAACTGTGAGGGTGTCTGTATTTCTGAGTTCACATGCCAAATCATTTGTAATTATTATTATTAATTGACCATGGCTTTGTTTAATATCGCAGGCATTAGAACGAACATGGCATTTGGAAAGGTAATGTGCACATTCAAGCAACTATTAAAGCATTCATGTCTGAAGGACATACAAATAAGGAATAAAACACAACAATGCAACTAATAATGCAGATTTACGTTATAGGAGCTATAAACGGCCATTCTATCACCAGACTCTCTTTTTATTCTGTCTCTTTAAGAAACAAAAACAAACTAGTTTGTCATGTTACTGAGAAGAATTCTACCCTGAAAACTCCCATGGTGGAAAACGTACAGACTGTTACAAAGCACTGACACTGGAGACTCCTTCCATAAATGTTAAAGAAACATCTCCTTATAGAAAGCGTCATAATTACAATGATTATCCAATTTGTTTGTTTTTTTGTTAAATGACAGCACTTTTTTAAGCATGTTTATTAATAGCTGTGGATTATGTGATTATAAAAGTCCCTGTGAATGAGCTGTTACAATATAAAGGTTGATATATTGCAATGTGCCTATTAATATGGACCTGTGCATTTGCATAACAGCTGGAACTATTGCTAAAGCTGTGCTGGTATAGAAAATTAATCATCACCTGATGACCAATTAGTTTAGAGAATTCAGTGGCCCTGTGGCGTAATGTTATTTAAGCAGCTAGAAATATTCCATATGACTTCTTTTTCAATATCTGTAATTAATACCTAAAACATAATTTAATCAATATTACTCACTTAATCTGTATTTTAATGATGATGCACAGTAGTAGGCCAATACCTAAATTGTAAGGTAACTGACAGTAATATTTAGTTGACGAGGCACAATACATTAGCTTTCTATGCATTCACTGAGTCATAATAATCATATGATAATAGACAGAATATTTCCCTTCAAATAAGATGCCATTGTCACAACTTTACGGCTGGGTTTATGAAAAACCGTGATTTAATTAGGATTCTTTTTGACAAGACACTGTTTGCCTGCTGCAAATTGGTTTCATTTGCATGCAATTTGCATAATGCTATTAGACATTTGCAAACAGGTATCCCCTGTTTACAGAAGAAACTCTTTGACATCCCTCCGTCAATGCTAGCACCCGGCTTCATCTGACAGCTCTGTCAAGCAACTGAACCGTCCGGGTCATTAATGATAAATATGTTAAACAATTTTGACAGTTACTGGGCTGCAGTTTTACAGACCTCTAGCAGGAAGTCATTAAAATCTAATGTTACATTATTGGATCATTCAGCAGTGTCAGTGGTAGAGCAGTGGAGTGGCGGGCAGTGAGCCAGCGCCCGAGCCGAACATGTTAACATCAGAACGAGAGCTAATAATATTTTCGCTTATGCATATTGCGTTGGAATTTATAGTCTTATAGATTTATAGTCTTAATGAATATTATAAATATTGTACATAATTAATGCCAGTCATATTTTCAGTGACTAAAGATTTCTAGTCGTCTTTAAGCCGTCTTTGTTTACCCAGTTATGGCCAGCTGTAAAGCTAGCGAAGCTGCCTAGCAAATATATGATTAACAAAATATGAAATTCAGGCTTAGGTTTTAGGTCAAAATCAATTTGCACTGAAGCCCTGATTGAATATTAACTCAAATAATGCATGTTAATTTTTTATGTGCAGTGAAATACACTGCATGCACAAAACCTGGGCATGTTATAGATTTACAAAGAATACAAAATAATATAGAAATTAGGCTTTTGCTTATGCAGTTTGTTCTTCATAGCAGCTGACGTTTCAAATATCGAAGAGACTTCTGGAACAGTCGAATCGAAACTAAGGTTGATTCAATAGAATTTGCAATATAACCGTAAAATGAAATTTTTTCACAGGTTTGTGTGCACTTGTGGTGAATCTCTAACATGAAACCAACTTTCTGCATTAATATTAAGTCATAATTTAATGATACTGCCTGAGTAGCCATAATGATTAAAACCAGGTGAACTGTACTGGCAGAAACTGATTTCTGCAGATATAATACCTTCTTTTTAGTAGTACTAGATTGCGCAGGCAATCACCAGTCCTAAATGGTTTAGTATACACACTGATCAGCCATAACATTAAAACTGCCTGCCTAATATTGTGTAGGTCCCTCTTTTCAATTTCAATTTCGATTTTATTTGTATAGCGCTTTTTACAATGGTCATTGTCTCAAAGCAGCTTTACAGAAACATATAAACACAGTATAAAGCTTTTAAAAGTGTGAATTTATCCAAATTGAGCCAGCCGTTGGATGATGGTGGTGAGGGAAAACTCCTTGAGATGTTAAGAGGAAGAAACCTTGAGAGGAACCAGACTCAGAAGGGAACCCGTCCTCATCTGGGTCACAACGGATAGTGTAAAAGTAAAGGAAAGTTTTTTATGAAGTCTGTTTGTTGAACTAGTCCACTGTTCAAAGGAGACCCGAGTACAAAACTGCATGTTGTAATTGCAGTCCTGGGGCCTTAGAAGCCACCAAAACCACTCTGGACTCCACAAGACCTCTGAAGGTGTGCTGTGGTATCTGACTTGTTTGTCACATCCCACAGATGTTCAATCGGATTGAGATCCGGGGAATTTGTAGGCCAAGTCAACACCTTGAACTCTTTGGCATGTTCCTCAAACCATTCCTGAACAATATTTGCAGTGTAGCAGGGCACATTATCCTGGTGAAAAAGCCACATTGCCATTAGGGGATACCGTTGCCATGAAGAGGTGTACTTGATCTGCAACAGTGTTTAGGTAGATGGTACGTGTGTCAAAGTAACATCCACATGAATACCAGAACCCAAGGTTTCCCAGCAGAACACTACCCAGAGAATCACACTGCCTCTGCTGGCGTGCCTTCTTCCCATAGTGCATCCTGGTGCCATCTCTTCCCCACGCACCCGGCCGTCCACATGATGTAAAAGAAAATGTGATTCTCTGACCGCTCTGTGGCTATGCAGCCTCATGCGCAGCAAGTTGCAATGCACTGTGTGTCCTGACAACATTTCTATCATAGCCAGCATAAACTTTTTCAGCAATTTGAGCTAGCTTTTCTGTGAGATCGGACCAGACAAGCTAGCCTTCGCTCCCCACATGCATCAATGAGCCTTGGGTACCCATGATCCTGTCGCCGGTTCAACGGTTGTCCTTCCTTATACCACTTTTGGTAGGTAGTAACCACTGCATACCGGGAACACCCCACAAGACCTGCCGTTTTGCACCAAATCCCATATTAACTGAGGTAAACTTGCAAAAAGGAAAACACATGCTTTCTTTCTCATTTAGAAAGACACAAGCCTTTGGAGGCCCTATGGGTATTTCAGCTTGCACACATTTTAGTGGGTGTTATTATGTTTGCATGTGTTTTACACACTCAGACCTTTAGTAAACAAGTGCTAAATAAGGCTAAACTAAATACAGTCTTAACTGAACAGTCTGTATTTAAAGTCTCTCACTCCTCCATCCTTTTCTCTTTCAGATCTCCTCACTATGCCTGCCCAGAGGTGATTAGGGTAAGTGTACTCTCAGAGCCATCTCTTCTAATGTAGCTCTCAGACCAGCCTGCCCTCCAACCACCTTTCTCTTTCTCTCAATGACAGGGAGAGAAGTATGATGGCAGGAAAGCAGATGTTTGGAGCTGTGGGGTCATCCTCTTTGCACTTTTAGTGGTAAGTGGTCGTCACGCTTCCCCGACATCTCTGAAGTTATCTCAAAGACTTCTTACTCATGTTAAAAAGTCTTAATTAGAAAATGAAAGATACTCTCAGATGTCAGCAGGCAATGAAGATCAGCATAAGGATATCCCCTCTGATTAAATTAATGATCCTTATAAATGATTGTTTCCATTTCCTTCTGTTCATGTGGGTGTTTATGGCCCAAGAAAACAGATAGTGCTTTTCCTTTTTTTTTCTTTTTTTTTTTTTTCTTTTACAGACGCAGTGCCTAATTTGGAACCTTTCTGCATTTTTCTGGCAGAAAAGAGAGAAAATTTGTTCAGCTCAGGCACTACAAGGCTGTTGGTCTGGAACTGTTAGAGGCGGGTAATTTGGTCTCCATGACAACAGTTCAAGCAGCTCAACTCTTTCTTTGTTTATATGTTGGGAGAAAATATTAAGTTAAAGGTGGGGGTTGAGTAGTATTTAAGTCAAAACACCTTTTGTAATATTTTGTAACATGGGTGGCACGGGGGCACAGCGGGTAGCATTGGGTGGCACTGGGCACAGCGAGTAGCGTTGGGTGGCACAGCTCCATGGTCTTTGATTCAAATCGGTGCCTGGGTTACTGTAACATGCTACCTTAGTAGCTGGATCAGTAACTCTAAACTCTAACTCCTGACCCAGGTATAATTGAGTGTGAGAATGTGTGTGGTGAAACAGAATGGCTTCCCATCAAGGGTGTATTTGCATCCAGTGTCCCTGGGATAGGCTCCAGATCCTATGAACATTGAATGATAAAGCTCTTACGGAAAAATTCATGATTATTTTGTAATATCTTAGTTCTCAAGCAACCACCTTAAAAGAGAAGAGAAGAAACGCTGTAAATGATGTGGGGAAAAAAAAAAAAAAAAAAAACATAATGTGGGCTACCATGATCCAGACACTCAGGATAAGAATTCTTGCCTGTTAATCATATTGTATTATCAGTTCAAAAAAGCTCCCCATCTTGCTCTAGCATTCAGACATTCTATTGTAGGTAGTGTGTGTGTGTGCGTGTGTGAATGAGTTTTGAAAGTAAGGTCCATATTTGTATTTTAATGTTTCAGCCAAATTATTCTATAAAACAAGGTGTAATACCTAGGGTATGCAGTCCTTAACCAAATATACTGTATGTATGTAATGCTTTGGCTCTAAAAATGGTGGAAATGTGGCTGTTAATCAGGACTTAAAAGGCTTGGTAGATCCTTGATCAGGCACTGCTTCATTGTCTTTGAAAAAGAGGATTGAAAGTAAGAGCAAAGAGACTGAACTCAGACAAGAGAAAGGGAAATTAATGAACCAGAGAGTGATGTTTATATATCTCCACTCAATCTCTTTAGCAGCTGAATATTTAATTTAATTAATGTATAAGTAGTAAATTTGAAGAATATTAAGTGTAAGAAATTTTCTAAATATCTGTGATTTAAGGTATATGGATGGACCTATTCTGTAAAATTTACTATAGTGCCCTCCACTAATATTGGCACCCTTGGTAAATATGAGCAAAGAAGGCTGTGAAAAATGATATTTTTCTCATATGAATTCATAGGGGTGCCAATAATTGTTGCACACCTATATTTAACAAAGCTATTTTGGGGGGATAAACTTGTGTTGTGTTTGCAATTGTATGATATCCATGAGAGTATTTTGTGAATTTTTTTTAACAAAAGTTCAAAAGGTTAAACAATAAAGACGATTTTTCAGAGCTTTCTTTGCTCAAATTTAACAAGGGTGCCAATATTAGTGGAGGGCACTGTATATGCTATAAAAATGGAATGATCCATACCATAATTCTGCTCATTATTTCTAACATTTACTCAGACCGTGAAACACAGTAGAAAAAAGAAAAGTATACCACAGAGCTGTTGGATTCTCAAATCAGAAGGTGTGGATTCATTTTCTATATCAGCCGCTCTGACAGTAGCTCCATCTGTAATATAAATTACTGTAATGCGCTCTGCCTGATATCACTATTGTTTCCATAGTAACACATTCACACAAACTCTACAGTGGACGCGCTACATAATCTAAAGCTAATACTAAAGGAATGCAAAATTGTCTTGTTATTTAACAAAGAAAAATGTATAAGCATTGATATGGTTAAGCTTTCTGTATGTTAAAAAAAGGAGACTTTTATGCAACATTTATGGATCATGTATCATGACAAGCTACATTTTTGTCTAACTTCAAGAGAGAAGTGAGGCTGGTGAGGGAATGACTGTTTATAGGTGCAAGTGTACTGAACATGGATGTTCTGTGACATTAAATGTAACTATAAATGGTTAAAAACTGCTTTATATATATATATATGTATGTATATATAATTATCATTACTGGTAATACTGGAAATTACTGACATAAGAGGAATAAAACACTGATCTGTGCTATAAGAAAGTAATCCGCTCCAGTTCATGTCGGGCCGTATCTCACCACCACACGTGGATTACTGTATTTTCCTATAACAGCACACCCTATTGTGTTTAATTGTTCCTTTAACAACAGCATTGGAAATAATTACAATAAAAATCATGCAATAATCATATAGCATTAGCTAAGCGATGAGTACTGGATGTGCAATGTAAATTGCTAATCTCAGAAGGCTTTAGGCCTCTACATAATCACATTTCTTTGAGGCGTTGTGTCCCGTAGGCCGCACTGCACCCCAAGCAGGTGCTTCACCTTTATTACAAACCCGATTGATTCCTTCCTCTGCCACTGTATTTGTGTTTTTTCCATTATACCTATATTTACCTCACTAAACAATCAGCTTTCTTTCAGAACAAAGGCGCCTTGTCTCTGCGACGTGTCCTTTCTCTACTCTAAGGTTTTGCATTGGAGAGAATTGCTTTGCCCCCCCCCCCCCCCCCAGACATCTGCGTTTTGTTTTAGTGACAGTGGCCGCTAGCTTTTTTTCTGATTACATCATCTGTTACACGGGCCTGGCGCCTGTCACATCTTTGTGTCATTCACATCATTTGACAAAAGCAGCAGTCTCTGTTGGGTCAGGGGCTGTGCTGAAATAAAGAAGATAAAGTCAGCTCAGCATGAAACGAAGCTAATTGTCAGTGAGTCTCTATTCGCCGGCCTTGTGTGATTCCACTGACGGAGCTCTTTGATAAATATGTCTTTGTCACTTCTGCATCATTCACATGTTTTCCTTTGTGTACAATGCATGTTTTGCACCAGGCGCTTTTTGGTCTTCTTTCATCCTTTGCAATGTTGTATGTCAGGGTGCTCTGCCGTTCGATGACGACAACCTGAGGAACCTGCTGGAGAAGGTGAAGCTGGGAGTGTTCCATATGCCTCACTTTATCCCTCCTGACTGCCAGAACCTGCTGAGAGGAATGATTGAAGTGGACGCGGCCAAAAGACTCACGGTTAGTCTGAGCTCAGTAGATAATCACCAATCACACATATTCACAGTTTACAGGTATGCTTGTTGTTGTCAGGTCAGAACTGGACTTTGTAATACTGGGTGAAGTTCTGTTTTGGATCTCTGAATGACAGAAAACAACAAATGATGTGGACCACCAACCAGTCAGAACATTCGGCTATCTGTCAGTCATGTTGCCTGAGAAACTGAGAAATCACTGTGTTGAACTCATTCGTTCAAGGCTAGTCATGTCTTTGGGGGGCGTGGCTTTGCAGGAAACATTGAAGGGATGTATTTAAATGTTGGGTTTTTTTTTACCAATAATAAAAACTTTGTTTTAATTCTTGCGTTTATTACAAAGTGTATTTGGTAAACTTATTATATAGGTGTGTCTACAGTAGCCATTAATGGAAAGGTTCCATTTTATGTCCATATTATTATTTAAGGGTGTAGCAAGAGCTAGAAAGTTGTGCTCCAGTCAGAAAAAGGAATTACTGCATCTCTCAAGCCGTACTTGTAGCTTTTTTCTAGAGTCTTGTGGTACATATCCACTTGTACATCATTTTCATTTACATTTAACTTGGTTATAGTGAATTAAAATGCTTCCTTCAAAATACTCCGTGAAGCCCTTTCCTGCTTGGCTAAATGTAATGTGATAGCTATGCTCATTTGCCTAAAGTTCAAATTTGGTGAAACGTTAGTCATGCAGCGAGCCAGGTTACATCACACAATAACCGTCATGCACCGTGAAATGGATCAAGAAAAAAAAACAAGTGTATGTGATGTTCAAAGTGCACAAAAGTGCTTATTCATAGAATTGTGGAAAGCCACTCAGACTGCAACCTGAAATACCCTGAAGCTTGTGACCAGAAAAGTGTACAAAAGTTATTAGACACTGTGAGTGGAGAGTCTGGGGCTGAAACTGTCTATGTATTTGTTTACATACGAAGTGACCTATATGATGGGCGTACATGATAAAACAGTGTAGATAAAAGATAGGTGCGCCTAATAGATTGACAGCTTAATGTACAGTTCTGTAAGATAGGAAATTCCTTTACACATCATAATTAAATAAAAAAGACTGGAATTTATTTATTTATTTATTTATTTTTGTAGGTAAGTTTCCTTAAACGCTTGACAAGTGGGTTTTTTTTTGTTGTTGTTGTTGACAGGCTGTTTCCTGAATATGTATCTTCTGTCTCAATCCAATTCTGATGGAAATCTTTGTGTTCCATACCAAAGCGCATAATAGTAGAGTTTTATCCAGCATTTATTTTTCTTTATACCGGATGCACTCAAGAATCACAGGTGGTGACGGTACTGATCACACTTTATACATGGTCTCAGCAGGATCTCTCCACACACACACACACTCATACACAAACACACACACACACACATACAGTCCTGGTGTGAAGCTTCACTGTGTTCATCTTATTTCCAGTCTGAGTCTGGGTTTGTCTGTATGCTCGCTGCCAATTCAGGTAAACACACAGCAGAACTAATGCAATTCAGCGTGTCTGTAGAGGATTCACATGATAGATTCTCCAACTCTCTATCACTTTCTGTCTTTCATGGCGGAAGGCCTGAGGGTTTATGAGCTTATCTTAATACCGGCTCTTTGAAATTTCCCTGTCCTTTCGCTTTCTAGAGGAATATCTAATAGATCTGTCTTTATGGACCGCGTCTGACTGATCAGAAATAACAGCACTGCGTCAGCAGTGTATCCATGTGGAGAGCTAAATTCCCTCTATGCTTTTTGGTTTGTCTGTAACTCAACCAAACTTATCTTTCTCAGGGTTTAAAAAGTGATGTGTGTGTGAAGCAGAAGCTAATACAAGTAGAGATGGCTCCGAGCCGATATCTAGTATCGCTATCAGGCCAATACCAACAAAAAACGGTGGATCAGACATCAGAGAAAACAAACTGGATATAGGATCCTGTAACAAATAACAAAAAAAAAAATGGTTTTGGAAAATAAACTTCTTTTTGGAACTGGAAATGTTTGCATATAAAGAGACTTGACTGCTGTTTTCTTTCGTTAGGATTCATTTAATTATATTTATCCTGTATACTTTATAATATTTGTTAGATTTGCAACATACCTGGTTTTTGTGTGAAATACTTTAACTCTAAAGTGCTTCAGTTAAAAAAAAAAAGGCATTACAAAACAAGTTTAGTAGTTTTTACTCAGCAAAGGCTCTCTAGTAGTCACAGGATTTGAATTGAAAACTTTTTCTGCTATCTATAAATCTATCTATAAGTCTATCTATAAATTCATGCTGGTTAAAAAGCCAGTTTAATAAACAGTGGTTTAAATAGTCAGTCTGCCTAAAAATGTCTAAATCCTCACTAGTGTCATAATCAATTCAGTATGTAATCAGATACCAGCTGTTAAAATATCCATGACGACGTTTACATGCATATCAATATTCCGATATTAATCTGAATTTAGCAATATTCTAATTAGTACTAAGTCATGTAAACACCGCGGCCCAATTGCCCAACTCAGGTTAAGACAATATTCTGATTTCCCAAATTCCGATTCCCACCCCTGGAATATACATGTTTTAATCGGAAATTTGTTGCCTGTAAACACCTTATTCAGAAAATCCACTGAAAGGAGATACATGCGCATGCCCAGTCTGCAAGGAATTGTGGGTGCTAACAGATGCTTAGCTCTAGTCGAGGTATTTAGGAATGGCAACTCAGGCATAATTACAGCAACCATGTATACAGGAATATTCTGATGGCTGTACGCACATAAATATCGTATTCGGAATATGGCTGCAACCTGAATGTAAACAGAATTTGACGTGCATGTAAACATAGTCTATGCTGTAGTCAGAATGGAATATTTAAACATACTTTCACATATGCCTTTTCACTTTTGGGGGTAATCAGACACTTGATTGGTTGAGATATGTGCATATTTAGAGATAACCATATTTCAGTTCAGGGAAGTCTGTAGTTTTGATACAGTTTTGGGTAGTTTTGGGTTTTCCCAGGTATCCAGAAATATATATTAATATAGCTATATTTATTATTATAACTTGCCTATAATTAAAAATTAATAATATTCAAGGTAACATTTTAGAATTATCACAGATGATATAAGACACTGTGAATGAGCTTTTACGTCATAATGAACTAATATTAAATGAATTGAGAATTTAACCGCTTAATCTCCTGGCTTATTCAGTTATTCATTATAGAGCATATTATTCAGTAACTATATACAGGAGCCACCACAACCTTTGGGCTTGAAAAACCCAAAGGAATCCCACAGACATGGGGTGAACAAGAGACACAGATAGCACAGCTCCGGACTGTGCCAGGGAAGGAGCAGATGCCTACTGTGCCACCCCTCAATAAGTGCTACTAAATGCTAAAATAAGGCTTTTTTTTAAATCAACATTCGCATATTTTAACATATTTAAAAGCATCCACATGTTCAAAATTCACTGCACAGCACATTCCTTCTATTTTTCTGTCTGCTAAATCCGAGTGCAGAGTTCAGACAGAGATTCACCAGTCGGGGAAAAAAGCCTCAACCCCAGAGCGCATCCCTGGCACACACTCCGTAATGTGTTCGCAATGATAGCAGGGCATTTCCATAATGTGCCCTGATGAAGCTGATGAGTCAATGAGTTATGGTGCCACTGATACCTTGTCAGACTCCTGTTGTTTTCTAATCAGCTCGCATGATGTCCCCATGGCTCAGCCCAAAACGCAATCCCAGTTTTATCACCCAACTGCAGTGGATTATATTCGAGGATCATATTTATAGCTTGGTGTCATTAAGTCACGGCTTAATATCATTACGATCTTTCTCGTTGACACATAAGACAGTCATGACCCTTGTGAGCTTGTGTCGTGGTGCTAGCTGTCGTCCTGCAGTCTAATTAGAGGCTGAGTAGACATGCTCGGAGTCTCTCTAGTGTTTCCAGTTAAACCCTGAAGATCAGAGGCGGGGATACTGATGGAGGAAATTAGACTTGGCCAGCAGGAGACACAGTTTGACAACATGAAATGTCTTCAGTCTTTGTTTTTTTTCTCTTTTCTTTTTTTAAATTCAGTTGACAATTCTGTAATTTCAGTCATATGAATATAATTGAATGATATTGGTGGAAGTGGATTTCCTGCAGTTTTGATGGTCTTTTCTTTCGTTACAGTTAGAACAGATACAGAAGCACACATGGTATATGTAAGTATGAATCAATCTTATCTGTGTGTGTGTGTGTGTGTGTGTGAGTGTTTGTGTGTGTGTGTGTCCATAGACCATATTGGCTGTGTTCTATCAGTTGCATATGGGTCAAAAACAAAAAAACTGGTTTTAAAGACATTGAAAAAAAGAAATTATATATATATATAAACTCCCATGGCTCTTTCACTACATATTGAGATATTTGCTATGCAAATTTTACTATTGTTTATTTAATAATGAAGTCAGAAATAGATTTTAAATTAGATGATCAGAAATGTGTTATTTGTGAACTCTGTTGTGTTAAATCTCATTCAGCGTAACATTATACTCAAAAGAAGCATAGCAATTTTAGTATCCTTTATGTTATTTAGGAGTTTACAGTTTAGGACTTTGACATTTTCACAGTATAATAATATCATATCGGTAAATATCATGATTTTTCATATTAACTATTTAAAAACACACAAGCAGGTAGTGAGAATTAAAATTATGAAATGCATATTGCACTGACATCATTCTTGAACAAAAGGATTGAAAACAATTTCTGTTTCCTTTTCGAATAATATTTTCCGAAACTTGTTTGTTGTTCTTGTGGGCGAAGGTACACAAGGAACATGCTGATTATGTTTTGTGCTTAATCAGCATCGATTATGTATAGTCACTGAGAGTCACTGGTGAGACTGATGTTAAACTCGACATTCACAGCTTTGAGGTTTCAAAAATATTCCCACGCAGCGAATTTGAAACGTTGAATGTTGTACACTCCAGGTTTTGCCATTTTGCTACAAGCATACTGTATAGAGCTAAAGTTATTATCACTGGAAGGCCATGTGGGCTGAAAATAATTTTGGTCCCTGTACATTATTTATTAATGCAAAAAATTGTTTATTGATCACAAATTGGTGGTTTGGGGCCATTTTGGGGGCTCAGGAGGTACAGTAGAGCAGGTTGTCCTCTAATCACAGGGTTGGTGGTTCGATCCCCGGCCCCACCACATGCTGAAATGTCCTTGGGCAAGACAGTGAACCCCAAGTTTCTCCCAATTACATTTACATTACATTTATGGCATTTGGCAGACGCCCTTATCCAGAGCGACTTACATATATCTCATTTATACAACTGAGCAATTGAAGGTTAAGGGCCTTGCTCAAGGCCTTCTGACCTTCCGGTCAGAAGTCCAATGACCTTAACCACTGCCCCTGGTAACTCTGCCCCTGGTAACTCTGCCCCTGGTAGCTCCTCTGTCCCTGGTAGCTCTGCCCCTGGTAGCTCCTCTGCCCGTGGTAGCTCCTCTGCCCCTGGTAGCTCTGCCCCCTGGTAGCTCTGCCCCTGCCTCTCCCGATGGCAGGCTAGTGCCATTGTTATGTGAGTGTATGTGTGTGAATGGGTGAATGAGTAACAGTGTAAAGAACCGCTATATAAGTGCAGACCATTTACCATTTGTACCAAATCCCGATGTGATCAAGCCTAGACTATGCTCCGTGCATTTGACTATATGGAACATTGTACAACATTAACATTGAGCCTGTAATCTACTTATGAGAGAAACAGTAGCAGCACCAACGTACAAAACTAAAAAACACCAAAATAACTGCTGTTTATCTCTAAGAGGTTCTTGTTAGGACAATTTTAGTTAAAATACTATTTCCTTTTTTTCATTTAGAAGTTTTCATTCTTATTAAATATTTGAGCTTTAAAATAAAAGCAATAACAGTATATTGCTTTATATTAGCTTAAAGTACTTGCATTACTCTGTATGAAAATGCAAAACTATTTTTTTGACCCTTTATGTGTTTGCATGCGTTTAAGCTGCTGTGATAAATGGTGTTTGAAGGTTTAATAATCAAGAAAGAAAAAAATGTTTATTATGTGTGTTTGTGTGCATGTAACAGCAGCCTCCTGCGGCTCAGTGTGCATCTCTGCCTCCTTTTCAGAGCTTTATTAAAGACCATAGACTCTCACTGAGCTGATGCAACCTCGACAAGCGCTCTCATTTCTCACCTATCCATTACAGCCCCCTTTGTCTCTTCTTACCACTACTTGACTCCATTTATCCTCATGCTCATCCTTTGTTTGAAAGACTGCTAACTGGATGCGTTCAAAATTCATGCGTTCAAAATTCATTCATGGTCATGCCACAGATTTTACAAATATTGATATACATTAATATTACACAGGATCCGGTGCGTACTGATATCAAAATAATTCTTCTTATTTCCATATGCTCATTCACAGTGGGGGGAAGAACGAGCCAGAGCCGGAGCAGCCTGCTCCACGGAAGGTGGCGATCCGCACGCTACCCTCGGCTGAAGACATCGACCCAGACGTGTTGGAAAGCATGCACTCTCTCGGCTGCTTCCGGGACAAGAACAAACTGATGAAAGACCTGCTGTCTGATGAGTGAGTAACACAAAGAGGGGGAAAAACAGGATGTAATGAGGAATGACGCTGCGGATGTACAGACTGCATTACCAGTAAAGAGTGGTAATACTGTATAAATCACTTTGATTGAACGTCTCGCTAAAGCTGTTTAATGTAGTTTTCTCCATCACTGGAGCAATATAATAATCAATTCCGTGGTGTCTGTAAGCGATCAGATCCACATAGTCACAAATTCTTAATATCATGTGGCTTTATTAAAGTGCACCTATTATGGTTTTTCAAATATTACCTTTCATGTAGTGTGTTATAGAGCTGTTTGTGAATGTAAAAACGTCTGCAAAGTTTCAAAGATAAAAGTGCATGAGAAACACAGTTATCGACTCCCAAAAGAAGAGATTCTGAACAGCTGAAACGAGTCGTTAGTGATTCCAGACTTACTTCCTGTACAAAACTATATATGTTTGTAACAAAAAGCCCCGCCTCTGGTCTTCCTCAGCTGCTCGCTGACAGACGGAGCTGAAACTCGTTATGGTAGTAGGCGTTTCCTTTTTGAAACACGCTGACAGCGGTAGACCAATCACAACAGACTGGGACATCTGACCAATCAGAAAAGAGTATGCTTTCTGAAAGGAGGAGTTTAGAACGAATCCTTTAGAACGGATCATTGAACGAGTCGTTCGTGACACCGTGAGAAAAAAGTAATGCTGCAATTTAAATTATGAGCACATTAAAGTGTTTTTTGACCTTGGATGCATGTAAATCTATTGTATGAGACTTTTAAATCAAAATTAGGCCCGTTTCAAAACCATAATAGGTGCGATTTAAGTTGTACGTAAGGAGTAAGTGTTGGTATGTGTCATAGTAGTGCCAGTGGTCTTAGAACTACATTACCCATCAGCCCCAGCACATCACATACCTCTGTCTTGTTATGCCTTGTTTAGCACCACTATTTGATGGTGCATTCAAATCATGTCAGAAAGATCACCACCACAAAGTCGTAATTACGAGCAGGAAACTCAGGATTTTATTTGTGCTGGGGGCGTGTCAGTAAGAAAACATGCTGGAATCAGTGGATGCAGCGTCTGTAGTTGACGGTAAATTTGTTGAAACTGAATGTTTACTCGTCTCAGAAGCTGATTTCAGTTATTATGCGTTTGGTATATGCAGCAAGTTATTTTCAGGCTTTTTTATGTACGATAAAACAAGCTAATTGCCCGTACAAAATACGATAGCATTGTACAATTATGATATAACATGTAACGATAAAGTTTACAGTGACTTAATAATTGATTAAAAACATAAAAAAGCACAACACACCTGATGCGCATTCTTTGTCCTTGGTTTTTTTGGAAGTAGATGAAAAGAAAAAAACTTATTTTTTTGTAGTTAATTAAGAGAAGGTACACCTCCATCTTGCTCTTAACAAAGTGACTTTGTAATTACGGCTTCCTAACTTTTCAGTTGGTGCTTCCCAATTTGGCTACGAACCTTCTATCCATCCTAAATATTATCCGAGATTAGAATTAGTGTGTCCCAAATCCTTCCATGATGAGTTAGTATGTCACAGTACTTGCATACTCTTTTGGGATTGGGATGAAGCAAGTGTCTCCCTGTCAAGCTGTTGTTGTAGTTGACATTTGTTGTCCTGAGTGTTACAGGATCGCTTACAGTCTGTAAGTTTTCTTCCTCGTCTCCACAGTTCGTGTTTGTGCTTCTTGCTTTCACAGCTTTGGTTGTTTTGTTTGGACTTTACACAATAAATGATCTGCACTTGCATCTGCATCCCTCTACAATCATATATAAATATATAAAAATATAAAATATGATAAAAAAAAAAAATTCTCAAAATACAAAATAATAGGATGTGCTGGCTCAAGTGCTATTTTATAAGCTTCTGAATAATTCGAGTGGAATCCATATTGTTAAAGGAATCCAAATTTGCAGCGATTAATGTGATAATTACGACTAGGACTATTCATGTTGTAGTAGGTCATTGTAATTGTAAATTGTAATTGTAATCCCTGTTAGATTTATTTCTAAACTTGCCATCATTTCATTTATGTATCACGTCTTCTCATTTTTAATTTTAAAATTGTCTCTTATTTTTATGTTACATCATTTTACATTAGCGAACAAATTAAAAGAAAAAAGCACAGTTTTCTTCTTCGGCCTGCTTTTTCGATCCCTAATTTAGTTTTTTCAGGTTTAAAGGGAGTTTGCTTTTGTTTAAATGCTTTTACTGGTGATCTCGGAGGCGTGAGCTATCAGCAGATGATTTGCATAATCTGAATATGGAGTCCAGAAAATGTCAGCACTTAAGTCGCCAACTCTGTACTCGGCTTTAGAGCGTAATTTACGAATATCTTTAATGGAGAAGTATTGTAATCATTTCCCCTAAATACACACAGGATACAGATATGGTAGACAGAGATTAGCTTGAAAAAAAAAAAACAGTACAGTATTCCTGTCTTATTTCTGCCTAGTCCCCTGTCTTGCAGTAACTCTTCTCTAAAGCTCATACAAGCTCCTCCTGACAATATTTGCTTTGAGACGCCATATGCAAGCGTAGAAATGTTTTATGGCTCTGTTTCTCACGGCTATTAAGCCCACAGCACCTTTAGCGAAGCCTGTTCACCTTCTTTCATCCTTCATCCCCCAAACCTCCCACAATTACCACCTGCACACTCGACTGTGCACACCCACCTTTCTAATGTGGCTGATGGATGAATCCGGCATGATTTAGCCAGACTGCGATTATGAGTCGGCTTTTACTCTCTACCCTGCAAGTTCATACGCTCTGTCTTAACTGTGTTCCCACACCAAGCACCTAATTTTACTCAGAGCTCCTTGACTTTGTTTTATAGCCTCACCAGGAAGAATTTTTTTCTCAGTTGTACATTTAAAACGGGATTTTTTTTTTAAAATCAATTTCTCGATTGTTAACTACTGTACTGTATATGAGCAATATTTCAGATAAATATTAAAACAAAGAATTAGTATTCAGCTTAGCGTCCATCTTCTTCATCTTAAATCGTACTATTCAGTAACTACTATACATTATCCAGTAAGTACAATAAACCTGATTGGGAAGATATCGCATGTTGTTTTGAGTGTGAGGACATGTAAGTCTCACTGATAGCTGCTGAAGTTTAAGGGGTTAAGGCAGGGGCGTAACCTGGCCTGGGCATTCAGATTTTTTTTTAACCCCCGAATAATTCTCTACTTGGAGCGGTTTGTCACTTTGTAACTGGATGTCAGTAAAAGAAGACGGCGGTGTTGTAAATTTGTATAGTCAGTGCACAAAGTGTTGTATTTTATCTTCAGTGAAAGGAGATAAGAGCAATCAGACAAGGTTTACAGGAAAATACGTGGAAATACTCGTGTCTTTTTGGCTGACAGCTCTCAATTCCACCAAATACCAGTTTACACAGTCAGTTAGTGTGAGGGGAAAATTAATAAATGTATATATGTATTTTTTTTTAAACAGTAAAAGGGTTGAAACTGAAACACTAACACCCTCTCATGCTGAGCAGGAAAACAAGATGTGTAAATGTCTATATGAGTTCCAAGTTAGGTGAACATGATATGAGCAGAGCATAAGGACAGATAACGTACTTTGCATGGCTCTGTAGCAGCTAAACCCATAGCTTAGTTGTGTGCCTCCCCTTGTCTAGTGACACCAAACTAGCCTAATCTTGTGTTAGATAGCCAAAAGATTTTATATTTTATCAGTCTGGTAGTCCTGCAAAAGTGATCACACCCGAGGCAAGTTTTATGAACAATCCAAATTTTTGTCCAATTTTCAATTTAGCCCTCACGTGCAAGAAAAAAAAAATGATTCTATTTAGAAGTACGTTTTGAAATGTTTTTTGATGGAGAAGAATCTGGGCTCAGCCTATGGATGTTTAACAGTCCAGCTAACGCCCCTGGGTTAAGGTTTCACCAGGGCAGCTGGTATAAATGTGCTAGCAAAGCTAACCATCCCTGTCTTTCAAAAATAAAAAGACACCAATATAAAGTTTCATGTTTGGCGTTCCACATCAGAATATTTGCTGTGGATTATTTGGGACTTTTGTGGACCCAAGCGCCACAGCACCACCAATAATTGTAAGAAAAATGAATGTTATGAAGAAGTGATGCTAGGCCTGATATCTGTCTAGCCCAGACTGAAGATTCATGTAACCTATCAGTGACTTTTGTGTCAGATGATTACAGAAGGAAACACTACCGAGATTACACCTTACAGTTTTCCAAACTCTTCATTCCAGTGACAACCAAGAGAAGATGATCTACTTCCTCCTGCTGGACCGTAAGGAGCGGTATCCCAGCCATGAGGACCAGAACCTGCCTCCACGTAATGAGATTGGTAATGAGCTTTACTTTCCTCAGACTCATTATAGGATATGTTCAGTATGTTTTCACATATTTCCTGTACAGGACTAATGGGGTGTCACGATTTCTCACAGACCCTCCAAGGAAGCGGGTGGACTCTCCTCTGCTGACCAGACACAACAAGAGGAGACCGGAGCGCAAGTCCATGGAGGTACTGAGTGTAACTGAGGGCGGATCCCCTGTGCCTGTACGGCGAGCTATCGACATGAACCAGCACGGACAGAGGTATCAGAGAATATAAACACCCAGAAAATGCGTAAAGATCACCGAGTGCATCCTTTGTTAGCTGTGCAGTTTTGGTTTAACACACCCTATAGAACGCTGCATTATTAAAACTGACGTTTTAAGGATGAATAGCCATAAAGATGAAGAGTATCCCGTAAACTTTAACTGTACCTCTATGCTGTGTTCGTGATCCCATTTATTCGTCTTTATCTCATTTTATTTTTGCCATTACCTGTTTCCATAAATCTCACACTTATTTCCCACTGACGATGCTTTTGAAGACATCCATAATGATTTTGCTGGAACGATTACCACGCGGATGAGGAATCCGATTACAGCATTGGGCCTGCGTGTTATATGAAGTCACAGCATGTTCTAGAAGAGAGCAGTAATTATAAAAGTAGCTCAGGATAGCGCTGTAATTACCCTCTCTGTTCTTTTCTGTCCTGCTGTAGTAAATCTGTTTTCAGTAAAAGCCTGGATATTTCAGATGCCAACCCCACAGTGCGAAGCAAAGAAGAAAGGTAGAAATCAGCACTGTATTTTCTCTTCAGCTCTGAAGATGCAGTGGGGTTTTTAAATCCGCGTATTGGATTGATCTCTGATTAGTATAGGGCCGAGATTTAGAAGTGAGGTTTGTAGATTGAGAGTGTGCATTAGAGAGCTGTGTGCTGCGGCACTTTTTTTTTAGTAGCGCTGTTCGTCTGACGAATAGAGATGAACTTTTTCGGAAATAGGGCATATTGGAACGAATACGAGATCCTTATTTTTCTCTGATTTGTCCCCTCAGTTTTGGCAAAGCTGTTCCCCTCTGGCTTCCTCCACAAACATCAAAAGCATCTTCTCTTCCTTCTTGTGCCTTTTATGTTTCCGTTTGATGTCTGGCATTTTTTTTTGTAAAAATTGTATTTTATTCATTTTTTTTTGTCCAATGGTAGTATCCCAAAAGCGAGATTAATTTTCTTGGGTCTGTGTTGTGCTGCCTGCACTTTTCTCCCTTCACTGTTTGTTTGCATCTGTCCCGCTGCTGTGTGTGTGTGTGTGTGTGTGTGTGTGTGTGTGTGTGTGTGTGTGTGTGTGTGTGTGTGTGTGTGTGTGTGTGTGTGTGTGTGTGTGTCCAGCCGCAAGACGAAGATTTGTGGCGCACTATATACACGAAAGCGTGAATGACTTAAATGAATTAATGAGTTAGAAGAAGGCGGCATTAATTTAGAGCTGTTCCCGACTTTGAATAGTTCATTAATTCACCGAACATTGTTTTATTTATTTATTTATTTATTAAGATGTAAAGTAAGCTTCAAGACAGTTTAAAAACAGCTTTATCATGTGATGCATTCAAATGAGTGTTTTAGACAATATTCACTAAAATATTCACTTTTTTTTTCTGAAAAGCTCCCCTGCATCTTTAGCGCACTTGTCACAAAATATTTCATTTCCGAGTTAACAGCTAGAAATTCTCTCATCTAATAGACTTTTATGTAGAGATATAGCTCCTGTTTTTATTTCTCTCTCTTTCAATCCTTTGTCTGTAGATAGTAGAAAAGCCGATATTCCGCTTCGCCATAGAGGTTTATCTTTCCTCATATAATTGCTTTCCTCTTGTGTGTGTTCTCACTTTTTTCCTCACTCCCAGACTAATCAAATGTGTTGCTTCTCCATGTGCTCTAATGTCTCAAATTGTGTGTTGTGTCACTCGTGGTTAATTAAGTGACGCATAGAGGGAGGAAATGAGGGTGTTCAGGAGCATCAAACCGAAATGTTTTCGGTGTTGTGATTTTCTGCCTGAGTGATCCAACACATTTTGTGCCTATAAGATAATATGCATTTAAGTAACATGTGATTGATCAGTTTATGGATTTCCTCTGAGTAGAATCGCATGAGGGTGTGTTGACACATTTAATGATGATTAACTGTTTCAGTTTTGTCTAATGGTAAACACTTTCGCCTCCACGGCCAGTTAAACTCCAGACGTTCGCTGGAGTCCAATACCACGCGCGGTAAAAGAAGGAGCAAGGACAAAATCTGAAGATGAAGAAGATCAAATATTTTCACATTTCACAGTATCTTTTAGCATTTATGCTTCATGAGGAGTAGCTGTTTGTAAACAATTGTACAATATGAGATGCTACATACAGTAAATACTCATTTTCATTTACTGCGTGTTGATACGATATAAAACAGATCTGGAGATTAAAATACTTTTCAGCAGTGAGATAAGGTTTACATTTTTTTTTTTTTTTTTTAGCAGTAAGCAGTAGAAGCCAATTAACTTGACAAGCTTCAGTATCATTATGCAGGGATCATTACACATTATTGGCAACCTCTCAAAAGAAAACCTCCCTCTGACTCGAGACACATTTGGAAACAGCTGCAGATGTGTTCACAATATTGATGCTTAAAGGTGCAGTTTGTAATTTTTTAGTTGGTTTTTAGATGTATAAAAATCACAAAATTTTAAAGATCTCTCAAAGTAATTGAAGTGAAAATAAGTCATTTTTATTTCAGGTTTCTTTTATTTATTTATTTATTTATTTAATTTATTTTTCTGGGCTGGAAATTAGCTCCACTTACTGTACAGTCAGAACAGAATTGCTTAGTTCTGTAAACTCAGACATACATACAGTAGTTTAGGTGGAAAAGGCTTGTGCTTGTTTGCATTGCATTGCACCTTACAGTCAGCAGAGGTCTTGAAAAATGATAAACTGCCCCTTTGAAGGCTTCAGAGATTGATAATTATGCAAATGTTGCATTTTGATTGTATGAATCTGTGTGTTGTGTTAGGTCACGGTCCATCAGTGGTGCTTCATCTGGTCTGTCCACCAGTCCCCTCAGCAGTCCGCGGGTAAGTCTCCGGGTTTGTCCAAAATCACAGTCAGATATTTCCTAGAGAGGGCCACTCGTCAGAGTGCTATGTCTGTCTACAGAATGTAAATGAATGGAAAGGTCATTGACATCAAGTGCAATTGTATGAGATATTAGTATTAGTATAACAATTTTATTTTCAGATGTAAAAGACAGGATTATATTTTAATCTCTTTCCAGTGACTGCCTTAAAATATATACTTTATACAGCATTAATCCTGTAGTAACCAACCACGCCAGGCAAATCACTCAACTTCCCTTGCATACTTAAACATGACTCCTTATCTCTTAGTCTCAGCAGGAATACTTTCAGTTTGCCCCCCAAAACTAGAATGCTGAGATTTAGCCAATTAGCATCAGCTGCAACAGGAAAATACACTATCGGTTAGCCGTAACCTAGTGCCATGGACGTTCCTTTAATTATGCACTACATGTCAACAACTTCAAAGCAAAGCTTGAAATAATATGGCTTATTAGCCATGCTCAAGGTCTGCGATTTAATTTAAAACACTGGTGCTGCAGTAAAGTTGCTGCATGTCGATACTAATAGACTGGTCCTAACTGCTAGTGCAGTTGCACAGTGATGCTTGGCATAATTAGCTGGAATCTGTTCCTTATTCAGAGGATTGTAGCTCTGGGATATTTGAAGCTGCTAATGGCTTGGTAAAATCTGAAAATCCTCCTTTCCTTACTTACAGTAGAGCTTTTACAGTTGACTTGTTTGAAGCGCCTAACCATTTACAAATCCACCGCTAAGTCTTTCCAATATGCCATCTTTGAGTTACACATGCGAAATGACAGCAGGATTTAGCCTAACCCCTGCTTTGAGGCTGCCCTGATCAAATATTCCAATCTCAAATATGTTCCGAACTCAGACATAACTTTATTGACAGTCTTGCCCGATTGCTGTTGGATAGAACATTGCTTCTGTGAAAATTATGTAGGGCAGTCAAGCTCGCCACACTTGCATCTCAGCTGTTCTGTGGAGTTTCTGAAATGGTTGTCTCTGATTTATATTTATGGTTGAACCGTTTATGCCAATGCTTTGAATGAGTCCTGTATTCCTTCAGTAATACTTCACTATATACAGCAGTGTCACATAAGACAATAATTCATAGTTAATAAGTGTGCATAGTTGTGAATACAACAGTTATTTGGGAAATGACCAGCTTATTAGTGCTATATTTAATGTTCTCACATTCTTACCTTATTGTAGTGTTACCCGCTTCTCATTAAAGGACCTGACAACCTTTACACACTTTGCATTAGAGCTCCACACAAAAGTGCAGTTTTTCTCTCCATCATCTGTAATGATCTTCGCAGGTGTTTTGAACTCAAAATGAACCAATACTTCCTGAAATCCCTACTCCTTTCCTTTTTATCTCACAGGCTCTCTACTCATCACGCCGCCCAATTTCATGGCAAACGGAGAATGTTTTGAGTTTACTAATATGAAATACACTATATTAGTGTGTGTTCGACTTTTCTAATGACTTGTGTTTTTTTTATTTTTTTATTCTTTCATTGACATTTTGGTCGATTTCCACTTTGGTTAACGGTTTCCTATCTTACCCATAATGCTGTTTTACTTCTAGTGCCGATAGTGGTATGAATGGGATTAATCCGTAACTAAAGAGAGAGACGCAGCAGCGCTTTAGTCTGTCGGGCTCTCTCGCCTCATCATCTGTACACTCTGCTCAAACCGATCATGTCCGAAAGCTTCAACTTTCATGCTAAGACTGTCATCCACGGCATCATCATGGCATAAATCGCTAACTAGCCAAGCCGAGTCTTTGCCGTAACTCGTGTAGGTTGTGCATTCTGAGACTTTGAGTCCAACGTTTGCTGACTCCACTACTTCTAAACTGGTTATCTCATTAATGTAACCTTTGCTGGAAAAGGGTAAAAAACAACAAAAAAAACAAGCTCTTGCTCTTCTTTGTAGGAGCGACAAAGAGCTGCGACATCAGAGCTAACTTCTTACAGGAATAATGAAAATACAGCACCAACCAACAAATATTTCAGTGCAAAGATCTATCTTAATATCATGTTTACTACATATTTTCTTTCTTTAATCCTCGAAACCCGACAGGCGTTTTTCGTGTTATTGTGTTCGACTGTCTTCACCATATGTTTCATCACATTTTAATCAGTTGACTAATGAGTAATTAGCCTGTGCATTTCCAGAAACAGTAGTTATTAATAAATAAAACCTACAATCTAAGGTAAGAATGAGAACACTGTATGAAGTACAAATACGCTGTTCATTATTATCTATGAATTCACGTCTAATATGTAAGTCCTTATATTGAAGTGAATACCAATTTAGTGGTCATTTTATACTCAGTCTGATTTGGAAAACAGAAATCGACATCCTCAGTTTAAACCATGAAAGCCATTAGGCTCCACAACATTCTTCACATCATTTCCCAAGCAGCACCATCACAATTCTGTTCTCAGCTTTGCACTTAATGGCCCTGAGTTGAAGTGGCCATTTTAATAGTGTGGCGCTATTGTTGTGAATGACCTATTGTAATGATTTTATACACTCTGATTACACTTGTGCAGTTCTGGATGATCTACAACAATGCGAAACGTTTAAATATTGAACAATTCTGACAATAGCGCAAACGATTGACTCATCCTAATATTGCTCACATGTGGCACGTGCCCATTTCCTGCTTGCTCGGTCACTTCTGGCAGTTGTCCAACAAAGACCCAGAGCTTCTTTTTGTTGTTATTGTGGCTGCTTTTGCTTTGAGATCTCTGCACATTTTCTCTCCACATTTTCTTGCTGCCTCTTGGCTGGTTGTGTGCTAATGGCATGTTTTTTTTTTCTTTCCTTCTTTCTGCACTCTCCCTCCCTCACTCAACACTGCTGCCTCGTCCACCGTCCATCCTTGTGTGCTGTTGGTGCGCGTGCCTGTGCTGTGGTGCGTGCTAATTTCGGACTTGTGTGTGTGTGTGTGGTGTATGCGTGTGTGTTTGTGGGCTGCGGGTTGTGTGATGCTGCTGCCGGTTTCGGTGCATGCGCTCTCCCAGCCTGTGCGGCGCTTTTTCATTCCCCCGCAATCCTCGGAGCTCATGCGGTCGCCCAACCACAACCCAAGGCTCAATGGCACCTTCCAGCCAGGCACGGGAGCACAAAATTCAGCACAAAACAACAAAACTCAGACGCTCCCAGCTAAGCCCAAAGGGTCAGAAAAGCCCCTCCAGAGTACTAGATCAAACCCGCTTCCTAACACCATGGCCACACCGCTGACTGCCAAGTCTGAGCCATCGACGCCATCCACGCCATGTCACCCCATTTCCCCAGCCATCCCTGTGTCCAACAGCCCGAAGGTGCGCCGGCCGCCCCTGACTGTGCCCCCAAAGCTTTCAGTGCCCCTCTCACAGGCTCAACCTCTCTCTCCCATCCGCCTGCACCACCTGCACCCGCTGGCCATGACTGACCACAACGGCAAATGTATCCCCACTGTACAGGTGACTCCCCACCCCTCACCCCGCGCCAGCCCCCTGCCAACGCCCAAAGGGACACCCGTTCACACACCCAAGGAGAGTCCAGCAGGTACGCCGAGTCCCACACCACCTCCCAGTCCCTCTATCGGGGGCATGCCCTGGAGGACGCGACTCAACTCCATCAAGAACAGCTTCCTCGGCTCGCCGCGCTTCCACCGCAGGAAACTGCAAGGTAACCACAGGGAGGAATGATGCACTAGAAAATATAATCATTTTAGCAAAATATCTCAACAAAAAAAAAAAAACTTCCTTTATTGTCCAGGTTTGGTGTCAAGAACTTGTCCTGGTGAGAGCTTACACATTAAATTAAACACATTAAATTAAACACGTCACATCAAGGTTTGCTTAACCAACTTTATTTACAGCATTCTTTAACATTTTAAAACCATAGACTTTAACTGTAAAATAAACACTTGTGAATTTGGTGAATTATCACTCAGAATGTGTTGATCATTTTCTACAACAGCGGCTCTGACAATTTCAAGGTAAATCACGGGTGTATAAAAATTAGCTGTTTTTTTAAAAAAAGATTTATTTAAAAGTGAAAATTATTATGAATTATTATTTATTTACCATTTCTATAAGAAGAGCTTTACAGGGACGTGTTTGTTAAACATCTTTTGATGTACCCTAACAATACACATAAAATAAGTGTTGTTCTTTACCAAAGAAAAAAAAACTTCGAATCATTGTCAGTAAGAGTTTTGGTCCATGTACCATGATTTTCCAGAAGAGTTCAGTTCCCCTGTTTCCCCTTCAGCGCGCAAAATCAGCGGAAAATCATGTTCGCTACACGATAATTCAACAGAATGCGAATCGGTGAACATCGCTTACCACTCTCCAGTTGATCTGCCACATCATTTGAAAGTTATTAGGGTCTAAGAGGAATAAAGAACTCTCTGTAGGTATTATAAAATAATCACCAATGGAGTGGTTGTTTATTTAGTACATAAATTAACATAATAAATTACATTTAATGTAATAAATGGTATTCATCTACCATTTAACCAGAAACAACCTATATAATGTTAACTAATGCTGTAAACAATGTTAATTAATTAAATCGTTTCTGTTTATTTCTAAAAACAGCACTAGTCCAGACTCGCACTATTTATTTAACTGAAGGTGGAGTAAGCCCCGCCTCCTCTATCCTGCTTTTCGTGCTTAAGCAAACACAACCGTTTGTCTCTTGTAAAAGCAGATTTGCAACAAGATCGAAACCAAACATAACAAAACATTACCGTGAATTAACAAATCAACTGATCTCTATAAATTTGCATTCATTTCAAGTCAGTTTGTTAAGTGAGGTGTATTCTCTCCAGACTGAGATCTATAGTCATCAGGCTAAGAGCTGCTTGATATACTATTATGTGCTTTATCTGTAGTGGTGATGATAAAACCTTCATATGATAAGCATCTAACCTCCTGCTACCCGTCTCTTTCTGTCTCTCTGGAGGCCAGGATCAGGTTCACTGATTGCAGCGGTTATTAAGCAGCTCTTAAGGTTTTGAATAATTAGCTGTGCTTCATCAGCATTCGCCTCTGGTAGCGTTTGGGAATACCTTTTAGCATACTTTAAAATATATGATGATTCGGTTCATGCTTCACTGTATCTTCATGGCTCTTTTTACAGTACCAACCCAAGAGGAAATGTCCAGTCTGACGCCAGAGTCTTCCCCCGAGTAAGTTATAACACACATAGTCAAGTCTTTCTGTTACTTAAACTGCTTACAAAAAGCTTTCAAGCACATTCAGCCTCAAATGTTTTTTTTTTCTCTCTGTTTGTGTGTGCTAAACACATGCGAAATTGTTTAAAGCTGCGGAAAAAGTGTGCAACAGGACCGACGAAGGATTGCGTCTTTTAAATGAGCAAGATTTTAAGTGTTTGCCATAATGAATACAATTGCAATGGAATCTGGGGTATTTCTAGCTAGAAGTTCAAAATACAGGAGGTGGTAATGCAAATAGGCCAATTTAGCACACATGATATGATTTACTAAAACTAGAAGTTCTTTTGGGAACAACGACTGCCTGCACTATTAATCCTACTGAAAAGCAGCTATTATATTTGCCGAAATCATTTTGCAGAATTATTATTATTACTTTCATCCATAATGTCCACTATTGACGCAGTTTATTCTACTGCACGTGCAAATTGGAATTCGTTATTTTGGATCATAGTAAATGTGTATGATCATTTAAAAAACCAGTAAGGCAATATTATAACAATGCACTTTTCTTACACATCAAAATCCTTAAATGGTGTAGTATTATTACATGTATTGTCATATTTTCACTAATGGACACAGCAAACTCATACAAACCCAAGCAACGTTTCTTAACGTTGCAAATGCGGTTTTGCTAAAATATGCCATTTTGCTATGATTTCCCTCCACATGCCTTTTGGTTTACATTGACATGTGCCTTAACTGTGATTCAAGTCTTGTCTCCACCCCTGTCTTGTCATTGGTATGTTTCCTGATTGTGTCCAAGTGTTCTACGTTAAGGTCATGATTAGTTTATCTAAGTTAGACATGCATTCTGTTGTTATGTTCATCGTAAATGTTTGTTACTGAGCCTATGTTTTTGGCCCCATGTTCTCTGTTCTTGGTTCCTAGTATTACAATTAAGTACAGTGATCTGATGGCTGCAGGTCTCCGGGTCGCAGTACTATGAAGTCTCCGGTAGGCGTTCCTACTATTCGTTTATCAGTGGGTGGTGCAACTAGCGTTCCACTTTTGACAACAAACCAGCTTTCTTGCAGCTAAAATGAAACATTCTATAGGTAGAGCATTTGAATATAAAATCCACCAGTCAATATATGCATCATATCCTACAAATGAAGGAGAAGCACTGTGTGCTCTTTGCCATAGTGGCCATCTCTCTGTGGAAAAAGCGTAAGCGCCGGAGTCCATGAAACCATTCGGACTCGCAGGCAGCATGGTGGATCACGGATCACATGCACGCGACCCTAATGTCTTCATTCCCGTTGTTAGTTGCTGGAGTTAGTCGCTCCAAATTTGCATAAAGTTCAACTTTTCTCAACTTTGTTGCGTCTCTGGACACGCCCACATCTAGTCGCCAACGGACGCTATTTTTCATGTTTTTTGCTGGAAGTCGCCAGCTCTCATTGAAAATGAATGGTCTCTGGTCGCTTTGTTGCTGTGAGGCGCTGTATGTGTGAACGTAGTTTTATGGTTTATCCTTTTTTGATGCATCCTGCTTGTGATTTAACCCATGGTGTGGATTATGACTATGAATATTGGGATTTATTAAGAAAGAGCTGAATTTATGTATTATTTGTATCCTGTGTCTTCACGCATGTTACAAAACGCATCCCAAAATTTTGTGGAAAAATTGTGGACCTGGCAACCTCGCTTAAAAATGCCCGACTCTGGCTTGATAATCATTTTTCACTTTAATAAATGTGCAAAGTTTAAAGTTAAACCAATTTTAAACTGAACTGAAGTAAACGTAGTGTGCAAATATCTTAAACTTTTCCAATTCTTTCCCGTCTTTTTTATTTATTATTTTTTATTAATGATGTAATTATGAGGAACTTGCTGTTCTGCTTTAAAACATGAATGTTTTTGTTCCACTTACTTAACTTCATGGCTACTTGCCACTGCTGGGCCATCCAGTAGTTTTAAAGGCAGCCTTCATGTTGACTCCTCTGGTTTTAGAGAGAGTAGATCCATGCCGTGTTGGCTTCAGGCTGTCCTAGATAAGCATGCTCTGTGGCAAAATCCCAGCATGCTCCACAGTTCAAGAGGGGCGGAGAAATGAGCCATGCACCAGCCTTCAGACCTCAAACCAAAGGCCTGTGACTGGCATCCCCTAAAGCTTTCTTTTAATAGAAAAGCAGTACCAGTTCACTCACTCATCTTTCTGCAGTTCTTAACCGTCAGTTTGAGCTGTCAATCCAGTTCCAAGGCAGGAAGTTTATTAATTAACTGCATGTTTAATGGATGCACATTATGGTGTTTGGTTTATTTTATTATTCACTTCATGCTGTTTTATTTATTTATTCTATTGTATATCTGCTCCCAGGAGGTCGACCACAGTGAACCTGATGAGATGATTTTCCTCAGCTCTTCTATTGACAGCATACTGTATAGTCTCATTTTATCTGATCATCATGTATATCTCACATTATTAAGTGGTGTTTGTGTGTGTGTGTGTGTTTGTGTGTCAGTCCATAGCTGTCTTGCTGTGTTCAGCACTGTATGTTACACTGTGAGTGAGCTCAAGCTCTGCAAATGTCAGAAACTATGTTCGCGTGAAATGCCTTATTTACCACAGACACGATCTGTCAGGAATCTGCCTCAAGATCTGTCGCTCTTGTGATGATTTCACTGTACTTTAAAAATGTTTTTTTTTTTTCTCCTCTGCCTTGTCTTTTTGAAGGGTGCAAATTCACTCACGTACAACTGACAGTTTGATTTTTCCGGCTCTTAAAAGGCATGACACGTACAGCACATTTTGCACAATATTGTGAATGTTTGTGAAGTATTTATTCCCGTTGAATTATACTCATGCATCATTTTTATCTGCATTGGAGACATCGTAGGTGTTTTCTCACTCCATGTTGGTCTTGCTTGCTTTTTCAGACTTGCAAAAAAATCTTGGTTTGGGAATTTCATCAATTTGGAGAAAGAGGAGCAGATCTTTGTGGTGATCCAGGACAAACCTCTGAGCTCGATCAAAGCCGATATTGTGCAAGCCTTTCTCTCAGTAAGTCCCGTGTGTGTGTGTGTGTGTGTGTGTGTGTGTGTGTGTGTGTGTGTGTGTGTGCATTTTAGAATATGATAACTTCTTATATTTAATGTCGTAAGGACATTTGTCTTGTGTTCAATATGAACCTATTAAGAATTTCCTACCCCATTAAATTCCCATTAAAAGACCCATAGGCAGGTCCAAGCTTACATTCCTCACTTTCATAATTATATACATTCTCCCATTAGTTTCACTGTAGTTACTCATTAAATTCATAGCAATTGATGAATAATATGCATGAAGTTGAATAAATAATAAGCTGGGACTTTCAGGGGTTAAAAGATTTATATTCTTTCAGAAACCTAAATAGATTTTATTTGACCATTTTAGATTTATTATATCTTTATACCCTGAGATTCTACTGTCGGTAGAATCACATGACCTGCAATTTACTTCAGGGGCTTATAAAAGCTGGATAAATCACTAATATTTATACAGTATGTTCTCTATATTGTAAAGTAGTGTTTTATTAGTCACTAACTAGAAACTAAAAAGAACTACATAATAATTGTCTTATCTTTGGTGAAATATAACAATATAGAGAGCATCATGTAAAGAGCATTTGAATTTTAAAGTAAAGAATTAATATTGAAATGAAAATTAATATATGAATACTGGAATACGGGACACATGTTTTAGTATTCGTGCCTTCAGAAGTCTTCAGAAAATCAGCTGAAACCACCTAGAACCTACAAGTACTGTATAACGTGTTGTCACTCATACAATGTGAATTTGGGTGCTTAATTCATGCTCAATAATTTGCATAACAGGGGCATTTGATAACCTCATAACTAATAATGCATCTGTTAGTCATTTTCACATAACAGATCTCCCATTATGAAGTCTTTCTGAATAAAAAGCTAGTTCATTCAAGTGTCCAGTTTGGGCTTTATTGAAAAAAGAACAAAACCTAAATCAACCCCTAATATGTGTTCCTTAAAATAAGGTGTTACTGATATAGGTAAAATTAAAATAAACATGGGTTAAATGAATATGAAATGATTTATTTGCTGGTTAAGGTGTTCATTTTGAAGATGTGTTTGTCTTTTATCTGAAATGCTTCAGCTTCATCACATCTGTTCTTGGATTAGTTTGTATTGTGTTTCTTTACAGGACCTCATTACTTTGTGAAGCCGCTTATAATTCTAACGCAGCCTTAATGGTGTTATAAAGAGAAGAAAAATCAGTTATGATGCTGAGACTTTATTAGACATTTCGAAATTACATTCTAATGCTTTGGATAGATGTGCCCTCTATTAATATTGGCACCCTTGGTGAATATGAGCAAAGAAGGCTGTGAAAATGTGTCCTTATTGATTAACCTTTTTATCTTATTTTTAAAAACATTCACAAAAATACTCCGCTCTCATGGATATCAAACAATTGCAAACACAACACAGGTTTGTCAAAAAAAACTTTATGAAATATAGGTGTGCAACAAATATTGGCACCCCATGAATTCATATGAGAAAAATATATTTGAAGTACATTCCCATTGATATATAACTTATTTTTAATACACCTGGGTGACTAGGAACACCTAGGAAATTGTTCAGCCATGACTTCCTGTTTCACAGGGGTATAAACATGAGGTAAAACATAGGCCAAATCCCCTTAATCATTCATAACAATGGGTAAGACCAAGGAATATAGCTGTGATGTGCAGCAAAAGGTTGCTGAGCTTCACAAAATGGGAAGTGTCTATAAGAAAACAGCACAAACATTGAAAATGACCATTTCCACCATCAGGGCAATAATTAAGAAGTTCCAGTCTCCAAGCATCACAGCTGGAGAATTGTAGAAATTTTGCATCTTGGGTCGGAAAGTCTCCAAAACTACAATCTGAAGTCACCTACATCACCACAAGTTGTTTGGAAGGGTTTCAAGAAAAAAAGCCTCTCCTCTCGTCCAAAAACAAACTCAAGCATCTTCAGTTTGCCAGATATTACTGGAACTTCAGATCAGGTTCTATGGTCAGATGAAACCAAAGTAGAGCTTTTTGGCAATAAACACCAGAGGTGGTTTTGGCACACACTCCGAGAGGTAGCCATATGGGAAAGTTCCTCATGACAACGGTTAAATATGGTGGTTGGTCTTTAATGTTTTGGGGCTGTTTTTCTGCCAGAGGACCTGGACATTTTGTTAGGATACATGGCATCATGGACTCTATCAAATATCAACAGATATTAAATGAAAACCTGACTGCTTCTGCCAGAAAGCGTAAAATGGGCCGTGGTTGGATCTTCCAGCAGGGCAATGATCCAAAACATACATGGTTTACTGACCACAAAATCCAGGTCCTGCCATGGCCATCCCAGTCCCCTGACTTGAAACCCATAGAAAACCTGTGGGCTGAACTGAAAAGGAGTCATGATACTCTATACTCAGAAACCCAACCATGTCCTGACTAATCTTACAACAGACTTGCAGAGATAAAATAATTCATTTGTTTATACAGATTAAAAGTGTCCAATAAGTTGATTTCCAATGGAATATCTGTTTTCTGAGAGAAAGGGTTAATGTGACCTCCTAGGTCAGATCCTGGTGATCGTAATCAGGCTCTGTGGAGAAATGGTTTTCCTCTCGCTCCTCAGATTCCCAGCCTCAGCCACAGTGTGGTTTCTCAGACGAGTTTTCGGGCGGAGTACAAGTCCACGGCCGGCCCTGCCGTCTTCCAGAAGCCTGTGAAATTTCAGGTGGACATCACCTACACGGAGAGCACGTCGGCCACCAAGGAGAACGGCATCTACTCCGTCACCTTCACCCTGCTCTCAGGTAACTACATATCAGCTACAATCTTTTTTTTATGGTATTTATTTTTCCTTCTGTTTGATTTTCCTGTCTACTTCCTTCCCCTTCCTTCCCCTTCCTTCCCTCACCCCCTTCTCTTTTCTCGTGAAGGTTAAGACAGCCATGCTCCTCAGGGCTGCACTGGCAAAGGTTCAAGTAAAAGACACTCTTTTGCCTCATGGCATTCATTTCCTATTTTCAGTCTGTTGAATTTCAAAGGACAATCCCCTTCCATCTCTCTCGCTTTCTCTGTATTTATTCTTTCCCCATGCTCACATTCTCTCACCTATAGACTAGAGACTGAGGGGAAATGTTGCTCTATGAGTCACTGAACTTAATGTGTGCATCAGAAAGTGAGCCGTTGGCCACCACACCATAACATGCACCATGAGCCCATTAGACTTTATGAGGCTGTTGCTAAGGGGAATAAAGCTGACACACAACAGCATAGAATGTATGCATTCATTTAATTAGATGGAATCGTTCAATACATTACAAATATTTAATATACTAAACGTATATGGCAGTGTATTCTATTTACTGGATTATATTCTAATTTCATATAGCAGACTATATAGTTAAACAGCTTTGAAAATGTGTGTATGTGTGTTCCGGCAGGTCCCAGCCGACGTTTCAAGCGAGTTGTGGAGACGATTCAGGCTCAGTTGTTAACTACACATGACCAGCCTGCCGTCCAGCAGCTGTCTGGTGAGCAGAAAATCCGTCCGCCAACACACACCGCCACTGCTCTCTCTCTCTCTCTCTCTCTCTCTCTCTCTCTCTCTCTCTCTCTCCTTTTTCTCTCTCTATTTGTCTTTCCTTATCTCTCTCTCTCTTCACCTCTTTCTCTCCTGCTTTCCGATACAGCATCGGCCGCATGCATGGCGTCCAGCCCACCATGCTCCAGCACCTTGAATGCAGCACTTGTACTCACCAAGGTCAAATAGGTGTTTTAATGTGTTGGAAATGTTTTATGTACTGGAGATGTATTCTGCAGTGTGTATATTGAGAATAAGAGCCTTCACAGGATACAACATACCGACAGAAGAAACACTATAATTGCTGTATATTAGAGCTTAAAGGAGCATTTGGTCATTTTTTACAGCCACTTGCTTCCTGTACTATGAATTGCAGTTTCATTTAAAATATTAACTAGTCTTTTACTTTTCTGTCTTTTAAAACTGAGGAAGAGTCATATGTGGCCTTTTAAAGAAAATACACATATTCTAGCTAGAGATGGCACTAATTTCCGGGCCAGAAAAATGTCAATCAAAACACTAATATCAGGAAATATCTAATATAATGCTCATGGTTATATTATGCATCCTTGTTTTTATGATGTAGATTATATTGAGTGCGCACTATGACACAACTCTTAAAACAGTTTAAAATATTACAGACTTCAGCTTTAATGTAGTTTCTGTTTTGCGGTTTTCTGTGTTTTTTCAGTATTTGAAATTGTTTCTAATACCAAGATGAGACGAATGCCTATTTGACCTCAGCCGAGAGCACTGAACCGCACTGAAACCCTTATTCATTCATTCTCTCTCTTGCTCCCTCACTCTCTTGCTCTCTCTCTCTCTCCCTCTCTTTTTTGCTCTCTCTCTCTCGTTCTCTCTCTCTCTCTCTCTCTCTCTCTCCCACATGTGCACACACACTCATCAGCAAATTCAATGGGCACATATTTGGAACAGATTTGGATATTTACCTTTAAATTTCTTTTAGAGTGACAGCTCACCCTGTGTCCTCATAATGAAAGTCTATAAATTCTATAAAAGGATTTTGAAAAAGGAGTTTTGAAAAGCCGTATTGGTAGGACACACTCCGGGTCCACTTGGAGACGAAGAACGGATTAGGAAAGAGAGGAATTCCCTTTTGTTCTTTATCTCTGTCTGTCTCATCACATGGCTGTGCTTGTGCTTGTGCCAAATCACCTGATAACAGCTCCCTCTAGTGGCCACATGGGTTAAAATGATAGCCTGTTCTAGTTAAAGCTCTTCTACATGCAGTTTTCAGTCACTTTTAAGGCTTTTATTGATCTAAGAATTGAATACTTTGAAGTTGCTGTTTCTGCCGGAGAAAAAGAACTGTGTTCTCGTGTATTAAGCATTTCTTGTTTGTAGCTCAAGCAGAGACACAACAGCAAAAAGTTTATTTTCTGTTAAAAATAAAAAATAAATAAAATAAAATCTACCCTGTTTCTGGTTAGACTAACCCAACACCTGTATCAGTAGCTTCTCTGAGATAAATTCCTCTAATCTCTTATTGTATATAAAAGATGACATTCCAACTAAACGTAATATTAAGGTGTGGCCATAAAAATGAGGAAGATGTTATGAGGAATTCAGTCATCTCACCATCCTGCCAGTCTCTCCTCTGTCACCGTCACAGCCCTGCAACTTCACTTCATCTCCCATGTAGCTGAAAGCACACGTGCACATGATGTGATGGATGAATGGCTTGTGAGCACTGGTAATCACAGAGCAGCACAGCAAAGACACGAAACCCAAGATAAATCACAATTGATCCTGAAACAGTTCAGATCACAGATAACAGAACAGGAAGTGCACTCATTGGATTATTATACTAGAATAATGCATTGGAATATTAAAGGTGCAGTTTGTATTATTTAGTGCCCTCTGCTGCTTCTGAGATGAATTGTGGTTCCAGTGAAAATATTAACCTTCGATTTTCTCCATGTTTCAGACAGAGCATCTGGGAATAGCGCTAATTTCTGAGCTGGAAAATAGTCAACGCTTGAAGAGAGTAACCAGATCTGTTGCGTGTGTAAATTGCAAATCACATTTTTCTAAGGAATATAATAATCACGTCTAGAAATGGTGATCAGCATTATAAACTGTAATGTTATTATTACAAACTGCACCTTTAAAGTAATACTGTTGTTATTACAAAATGCACCTTTAAAAGAGTACTGCTATTATTACAAACTTCAGCTTTAAAGAGTACTGCTATTATTACAAACTTCAGCTTTAAAGAGTACTGCTATTATTACAAACTTCAGCTTTAAAAGAGTACTGCTATTATTACAAACTTCAGCTTTAAAGAGTACTGCTATTATTACAAACTTCAGCTTTAAGAGTACTACTATTATTACAAACTTCAGCTTTAAAGAGTACTGCTATTATTACAAACTTCAGCTTTAAAAGAGTACTGCTATTATTACAAACTTCAGCTTTAAAGAGTACTGCTATTATTACAAACTTCAGCTTTAAGAGTACTACTATTATTACAAACTTCAGCTTTAAAGAGTACTGCTATTATTACAAACTTCAGCTTTAAAGAGTACTGCTATTATTACAAACTTCAGCTTTAAAGAGTACTGCTATTATTACAAACTTCAGCTTTAAAAGAGTACTGCTATTATTACAAACTTCAGCTTTAAAGAGTACTGCTATTATTACAAACTTCAGCTTTAAGAGTACTACTATTATTACAAACTTCAGCTTTAAAGAGTACTGCTATTATTACAAACTTCAGCTTTAAAGAGTACTGCTATTATTACAAACTTCAGCTTTAAAGAGTACTGCTATTATTACAAACTTCAGCTTTAAAGAGTACTGTTATTATTACAAACTTCAGCTTTAAAAGAGTACTGCTATTATTACAAACTTCAGCTTTAAAGAGTACCGCTATTATTACAAACTTCAGCTTTAAAGAGTTCTGCTATTATTACAAACTTCAGCTTTAAAGAGTTCTGCTATTATTACAAACTTCAGCTTTAAAAGAGTATTGCTATTATTACAAACTTCAGCTTTAAAGAATATTGCTATTATTTCAAACTGCACCTTTAAAAGATTACTGGTATTATTACAAATTGCACCTTTAAAATAGTACAGCAATTATAACAAACTGCACCTTTAAAGAGTACTGCTATTATTACAAACTTCAGCTTTAAAAGAGTACTGCTATTATTACAAACTGCACCTTTAAAAGAGTACTGCTATTATAACAAACTGCACCTTTAAAAGATTCCTGCTATTGTTCAATGTGCACCTTTAAAATAGTACCTTTGTTGTTATTACAAAGTGCACTTTTATAAGAGTTCTGTTGTTAATATTTCAAAGTGCACCTTTAAAATAGTACTACTATTATTACAAACTTCAGCTTTAAAAGAATACTGCTATTATTACAAACTTCAACTTTAAAAGAGTACTGTTATTATTCCAAACTTCAGCTTTAAAAGATTCCTGCTATTATTACACACTTCACCTTTAATATAGTACTGCTATTATTACAAACTACACCTTTTTATGAGTACTGTTAGTATTACTAACTGCACCTTTGAAGGCGTCCTGTACTGTAAATATGTCAAGTTGCACCTTTAAGAGTTCTGTTATTATTGCATACTGCACCTTTAAACAAATTCTGTTGTTGCTATTACAAACTACACCTTTAAAATAGTACTGTTGTTATTACAGACTGTATCTTTAAAAGACATAAATAATTATATGCTAAGTGGTGTGAATGAAGCTGAGAGTTTTATTACCATGTTGTAATAGTGTTATTATGTTATTATAACGTCTATTATTGATCTGACAGGCAAACATTCCAAGAGTGGTAAGAGATTTCTCTAATTTATAATGAATGTAGCACTTTTTTATTATTATTTCAAGCACTAGTTTAAATAACGATTATATCTTAATATGAGCACTTTATCTGTGCACACTTTCCTTTCACTCACATAAGTCTCGATTCATGAAAGTTTAAAGTCTCCCATCCAAAGGCGTTTCGGTACTCATGCATACTTTATGGTGTTTTTCCTGCCTTAGTTTAATTCTTGCATCATTCTGCTTTAAGGTGCAGTGTGCAGGTTCTGAGTCAGCCGAGCTCAACTAGAGCTTTCAGTCATCCGTCTATGGAAGGAGTGCTTTTTAAATCAGAACTCTCAGAATACTATGATAGTTTTTTGTTTTTTTTTAAATCCTAAGCCTCTATTTCAGTTTATCTAGAGTATTTTGGATTATAATTGTGTTGTTAACCTGTGCTGACTTGCTGTCTATTTCATGTCCCACTGTAAAGATTCAAACACGCTTTGGAAGGGTATTGCTGTCTCTGTGACCTACTTAACCACTTAACTAGCAGCTTGTTAGATAAAGCAGTGCCACACTATTAACATTGCACTCTTTTAGAGCCGTGTTTATGCTATGAATATTTAAATATCTTGCATCCAGCATTTATCTTATGCAAGGAATATAATGAGTCAAGGCGTGTTCTATTATTCAAGTTTTACTTGCTATAATCAGCTAAACTGCAAGGAGATCAGTGACAATTTTAATGATTCAAAAGGCATTGCATAATTAATGTAGCTTTAAATCGCATACAATAATCAGTTGTATCACTGAGGCCAGTGGATTGCACCATATCCATCTACAATGACTCAGCTGTGCTAGATAGCAGTATTAATAATACATTTGATTTGTATAGCATCTTTCAGTAGCCTAAAAATGATTACAGTGCATAAAAGTAGCATTTATTAATTAATCTATTTAAAGAGCAGAGGATAAGCAGAAAGGTTGGCTTGTGGTAGGTATCTTTGGGTCACGGCACATTCATGGCATTTTCCTCCAGAGCAAATGGACAAGAGTCTCTAGGTGTTAGATGGAACTGTGTGAAAAGACTGCAGTTCAGATTCAGCAGCAATGGGGAAAAAAGGCCTGATACAGATACAAGTGCTGCAATTGAAACAATCTTCTGTAGTGCTCGCTTGTCTACAGTTTAAAGGCGAGAGAGAGGGAGAGAGAGAGAGGGAGAGAGAGAGATCTCTCACGATATAGATCTCATAATTATAGCCTGTCCTAAGTTCACCCAAAACATTTTGAAGACTTTTTGATTTTATTTTCCAGGTTTTATATAAATAGGTGAATATTATTCTATAGGTGGTGAGGTTTTAGTTGTCCCCTTATAGAGAAGTTCACCTGATCACCTTTATCCAATCCTAACATTTCTATCCTGATGGGAGTGGTCTCTTCCAGGATGATCCCCTGCTCATTCACAGGGCACAAGTGCTCGCTGAATGATTTGATGAGTATAAAAATGATGTAAATTAAATTCCGATTAAAATTTTATTGGTCACATATACACAACCATACACAGTACGGCGTGCGGTGAAATGCTTTATTGCCTGTGACATAAAAATAGAATGTACATAAACCAGAATTTAGCTCTATACCAGGTAGGAAAGAAAAAATATTTTTAAAAAATATGTTATAAGGGATGCAAAGATCAGTTACAGCTGTATTTTGAATAAGGTGCAGATGTGTGTAGTTGTTTGTGCCATATCTGCTGTGTAACATCAGGCTGAGGTAGTGGGTGGTGTGCAAAAAAGTCCAAGCCTAAGCTTTAGTCCTACCACATACCATATATGGTATGACATTCACAATCACCAGCTCTCAGACCAATTGATCACCTAAGGGAGATTATAGACAGTGGGACATGTTAGCCAGTGCTCTGCACCACCATCATCAAAACACCAACTGAAAAAAGTATTTTTCCTGGCTGTTCTGATGCCTCATGGTGGCCTGATGCTTTATTAAGACACATTATGTTGTTTTTCCCCCCCTTAAATGTTTGCCCATTTGTACAGAATGGTTTGGTTTTGACATGTTGGAGTGTTGCACTGCACCTTTAAAAGAATACTGCTATTTACACTTAAAGGAATTCTTCAGGGTTTTTCAACCTGATCTTGAACTTCTGCAAGTGTATCTATAGCGTGTGTTCGAATTCCATTGGACAGTTTTTCTGACTCCTTATGAAGAAAACTTGTTTACTTAAGACTCATTTGTAATGGAAGGCGGTTGTTATTCAATTTAAAATCAAACTTATATAGAAGCCATATGTATAAAATCTGTATAATTCATCCTTTTAGACATGCGATGAATTTATCAGATAGACGAGTGGTATTGGTGTATTGCGATGGCCCATTGTTGCTCATCAAGTGATTATAATCCACCAATTATCATTGAAATTCCAGTGAACTGCCACAGTCAGGTGATATTTTGTTGAATGTCTACTGACATCCTGTATGGAATAAAACACATTGGCTACATCACTCTCTCCTCTCCTCTAATAGCTGGGGTGTGGTGGGCGTTCTGGCGCACTATGGCTGCCGTCGCATCTTCCAGGTGGATTCTACACACTAGTGTTGGTTGAAGAGACCCCCCCACCAATCTATCTAGAAAAGCACTATATAAATGTAACTGTAACACATTGGATATGCTATTATGGGAAAACAATCAACTGTATGTGGCCCAGTGTGAAGCAGAGTTCCTGTTACCACCCAAAATGGATTATTTCCTATAATAGCAAACCTCAACATGTTTTACTCTGCTCTAAATCTCTCTTTTCTCTGTTTTCAAGTTAATCAGACAAAAAAAAAAGCATGATATTGAGAAACTGCAAAGTCGAATGTCCTGAAGACTCTGCCATGTCAAAAACTGTTCCAAAAGAAAATCAAATTCCTCACAGAAAACTCACTTAAACAAGTTTTTAAATACATTTATGTGTTTAGTGTAACAGTTGTCTCAGTTTGATCCTAAGCTCAGTTTATGTCTGTGTGGAGTTTGGCATGTTCTCCCTGTGACCATTTTTTTCTTCCAACTTCTTAAAAAACGTCTGGGTTACGCAGATAACCCTGTTCCCTGAGAAGGTGTTATACTAAACGTAACGTCGAGTTCCCTTTGAAAGGGAGCATGCCAGTAGATGGATAGCTGATTATCCTTAATTGCCCCTAGGTCTGCATGAGCTCAAGCACTGCAACCCTGACCAGGATAAAGCACTTACTGTGCACGCACTTACAATGCACGAATGAATGAGTGAATTTTGTGTAAACATTTCTTCTTTTTTTCTTCTTTTTCATTGAAAAATGTCAAAATTCTTGTGTGTGTGGTACAGTACAGATATACAGTATAGATATACACTACAGATGCACTGGTTAGGGAGCAGGCTGAAAATCAGTGACGTATTTCTTTAAAGGGCAATCTCATGAATGCATGACCGTGAATGCACCTGAAAACAAACATACCACTATAAAAGCAAAAGTAAAGCCTGCACTGATAACACTGTTTACTGGGTCCTACCGTAAATGTCAACATGAATAGTTACAATGCCATTTATTTTCATTTCATCCAGACAAGATCAAATGGGGGACTGTTTAAAGCCTCATGACATAGTTCAGTTTTGTGGAATGATGAGACTGTGATTCTATGTTACGTGTGTATGTGAGAGAGAGAGAGAGAGAGAGAGTGTGAGTGTGACGAGGCTTTACATTTCTCATTTATCTTGTCTCCTCACTCTCATTGTGTCCTCTTCCTCGTGATCCACATTGTTCATTTGTTTGTTCACTCTCTCTTTCTCTCTCTCTCTCTCTCTCTCTTTCTGTCGTTCTTCTCTTCCCGGTGTGTACCCAGGCAGCCCGTTGACTAGCTTCTTTGACGTAATTAAACAGCTCTTTTCAGACGAGAAGTCCGGGCAGGTGTCACAGCCCCCCGGCACGCCCAAGCAGCAGAAGTCCGACTCTAATGCCTCCAAGAGCAAAGACAAAACCAGGGTGATACCTTCATTCGGGACACAGGAGCAGCCTTAAAACCAGGAGTGTTAGTAGATGACTAGATTTTTTTCTAGTCCACTCTTTAATTTCTAAATAAATATCCACAACAGTCTTGACTTGATAAAAGTCAATCAAAACCCTTAATGAACTTTGTTTTTTTTGTTTTTTTACCTTGGGATGATTCCTGCAGTAGAACATCAATTGGAGGCACATCCAGATGTTCTTTGATTCTTTACCAAAATGTCTTATTACTCTCTTGCATTGCATTTCATGTTTCTTGTGTCTTTCTGTTCCATTTTGTGATGCCTTTTGCACATTTCTGCTGCCAGGGATTATCCAGAAAACGTGTTAGAACCCGACTGCTGCTCTCGCATGAGCTTCGTGTACAGTATGTTGATGGAAGGCACATTACACAGCAAGTACAAGCTACGGATGGATGCTCCTCAACACCGATTCGCACCAAACCAACGTGATTCATTCACCGTTCATCTTCTTCTCTCTTACTCAGAGCTACATCTGTCTGAAAAATTGACAAACGCCTTAAAAAAAAATCTAATCTACAAATGTTGCAATTCTTATTTTATGGCATTTCATATTCCTTTAATCTCTGTATTCTCTCTATTGGCTGTAGTTTATCCCTTTTACACACACACACACACACACACACACACACACACACACACACACACTCACACTCACTCACACTCACACACTGAGAAGAAGAAGCAGAGGGTGAAGTGGACATTAAGGCGTTTGAGGAGCAGCCCACACGGACTCTCGTTAGATTGTAATTCTTTTCGATGTAGTGTTTCTTTATGAATGACAGAATTGAACTATTTTATGAACTCTGTGTCATTGCTGTACAAGATTTTGAAATCTTATTTGGAAAATAATATGGCCGAGCCTATTCCGGGGTGCTTTGGGATGGGATCAGAAAGGGGAAATGTTTCAGTAAATGCTCTATTCTCTTGTACAGCCTGTAATACAGTATGTTCTTTATGTAAACCTCGTCTAGTTGTGACTCTGCTTGGACTGATTATGTTGCCATTTTTTTTTCTCTCCATGTAGTGATGAAATATTTTGTCACCTTTGAATGAAATGATGCAGAATGATTTACTTTTGATGTCCATTTTGCATTTTTGAAGAAAAAAAAAAAATCTTTTTGGAGAAGCATCTGCAGGATTCAGAGAACTTTGGCCATAATTGTGTATAATTTTATAACTTATTTATCATTGTGTTTTTATTTGTTCTTGTTCTTATTGTTTGTTAATTTATGCAGCTGGGACTATTTATAAACCAAATTCGAGTAGTTTAGTGTTCGTATCGGAGCTATTTGTCAAATTGTTTGCATTTGTTTTTGTTGTCATTTGTCATTTGTTAGGACTCATCTGAATTTTGTGAACAAAGCACTCTTTCTTTTCTGGCTTTGAGCAGAAAAAGAGCTTGTAGTATATGTTAAATTATTTACCAGTAATTTAAGAATGTAGACTTAGCCTCTACGCGGGATGGGGCGGGTATAACGTTATGAACTCTTGCTATTTGTCACTTTTTAAATCTCATAGTGTGTGTTCAAACAGATCAAAACACTTGAACCATGTGATGTAAATAGATAACTTTGCCAATGAGTTTCTTAAGGCACCAAGGGGATCGTCCTGCTCATGGCTATGTTCTCGTATTTGCCGTTTGCATGTCAGACATCCAGCTTTTCTCTGCATGATGATGATGTATATGTTCAATTTGCCCTCTCTTGTGCTTCCCCCCTCTCTTTTCCCCCCATTTTTTAATCAGAATGACTGAATTGTTTTTCCCTTCACTTTTTTTTTGTTTTTATGTTTATGTTCACGTCTCATTCCCTTCTTGTTCTTTAGTATTTTTTGTCCCTTCTGTTCTGTATTGTTTTCTCTGAGAGGGTGTGCTGATGTCATAACCCACCTTGTTGCAGGTGCGCATCCACAACACGGCAGAATTCAGATAAAGAGAAATAAACTAAGCAATACCTATTCTTATCCTCCCTATTTTCTACTTTGAGAGAAAATATAAGCTGGAATACAGATTGTTTAATATGAGCAGGTAAACAAAAAAAACCAAACAAACAATGTATCCCCTTGTAACTACTGTGAATGAATTCAGTGCAAACAGAAATAAATCCATTGGATTCTTTGGATTCGTGCATCAGTCATGAACGTATAGATTAGCTTGGATGTGAAAATTTGTTTATTGAAAAGCTTTTGAATGACATTTGGCAGATGATTTTATTCAAAAGTGATTAACGTGAGGCAGGATACTTTCCAAGCATGAACCTGAACCTAACACTGGCAATCCTGGGACTGAAACTAACACTCTTCTAGTCATAGCTCATAAATGTAACCCTTTAAAAACCTAGAACTTGCTGGTCAGTCCAGATTTACATTCAATACCGCTGTAATGTCAAATATTTCCTAATACTTTCACTGTAGTTACAGCATAATACAATTTAAAAAGATTAAATAAATGAGTAACAATACTACACATAAATGGGTTAAATGCTGGACGACAATCTTTTTAAAAAAAAAAAAAAAAAAAAAAAAGGGTTCTTTGGATGTTGAATGGTTCTAACTTTCTAAAGGGAACCTTTTCTGAAAGAGAAAGCCTCTGGTGTCACGTTCTACATAAAACTCTCATAGGGAAAAACCAAAGGTGGTGCTAGAACTTACCATTGCCATGTATTTGTAATAATGTCAATAATAATAATAATAATAATAATAAAGAAAGCATGAGTACAAACTATTATATATACAATAAATTAGTCTTTACAAATGGTTAAAAAGTACCAGCATGCCACTTGTGTAATACACACAATACATATATTTACACTATAAAACGCTATGTATAGAAAAGTATGTACAGGTTATACTACAGGGTGTCTGAAAAGTCAGGAACCAATGGGAATCTGAGTGTAAGGGTGCACATGTAGAGTATATGTTGTTAGTAATAATAATAATAAATACAAAATTAAGTATATGTAGTCTTTCTCTCATTGGTTTCGGACTTTTGGGCCACCCTGCATCTTAAACACAAGTATTTGATTCACATTTTATCCACTAGAGGGCACTATTGTATGGCATCTGCTTTCTTGCTGTATGGATACTGTATGTGTGCCATTTTATAGGAAAGTATTAAATTGCATAAATGAGTTTAATGTCCAAAATTCACCTCTAGACAGTTGATAGATTCAGCTCCAACAGCATGGAGAAGTGAGCTGAAAGAAGACACTGCCTATCTGTCCAACGTTCCAGACCCGACTCTCGGATTATCCCATTCCCTTCACCCTGTTCCTGAGCGGCACAGAGAGCGAAGTCTGAAGATAAGGGCTTCCTGCAGGTCCTCCAGAGTTTCTCTGCACCTGGGTCCCAGCAGCAGCTCTTCAAAGTCTCGTCTCTGCAGCATGACGGGCATATTCTGCAGGAAGAAGCTTTGGCAGAAGGCAGCCAGCTCCATCGCATCACTTGCCTTTTACAAAGAAACAACAAATGCCAAGGAAGAATGTCATTAATGTCATACACACTAACAAATTTGGGTTGTCAGTAAAATACTGCAAAATTTCCAGTAAACAACTGTACGGTGAAGTACTACTTTAAGTTAATGTTGTATTAAATTAAATATAACTTGCTCATTTGTTTGAGGCAGGATACAACTGAGCTCAAGGTTACGCTTGCACTGATTCAGCTACTTCTACTACTGAATTAACTCCAATAAAACTCCACTGCATTCAATCAATGCAAGTTAGTTGAGCTAGTTATGGCTCAGTGGTTAAGGTTTTGAGTCAGATACAGTAAGGTGGTCATGTGTTCAAATCCCAGCACCATCAAACTGCCTTGAGTGGGTCCTCCAGCAAGACCCTTCAGCTCAGTTGTATCCTGCATCAACCAAATGACTGAATGTACTCATTATGTGTTATTTTATATTATGTAAGATATTACAGTTCTGTACTGTAAATGTGTTTTACAGTTGTTTACTGTCAATTTTACAGTACTTTATTGGCAACCGAGGCTGCAAGTAATTACTGTTAAAACCAGTTCGGACTAAGAAACAAACAGTGAGTTTTATTCTGCAGATGTGGCTTGAGATAAGTGTTCTCACCACAGCTGCATGGTAGATGGACACGGCATTTTGGACGGTCATCCGCTCAGCGCTGTGTATCTCACACACCCTCTTCAGAGCCCCGAGCTGGAAGGAGTCAGCCACTGGCAGGAGCTGGAAATAAAAAAAGACACCCTTGAGGAACTAACCCATATACAAATACTCCAGCGTAATCACTACTGTATCTCTAACTGTGAGTGATTAGCACTGAAAAGAATTTCCTTTACTGAGAAAAGAAGAGAAAACCTATTAATTCAAAACTTATGTGTAGTAATAAGGCTGAGTAATGAAAAGTAGGAGAGACAACACCAAGTTTAGCTTACATTTTACTTTCTGCTAATGAGAAGTGATGCATTTTGGCGGCTACAAATAGGAGTGAGTGACGGTGTCATGATGTTTCTTTTCCTGGGAAACAGTGTTTTTTTGTTCCATATATTTATTTCTACTTGTTTTAGTGCTACATTCTCAAAACGTTCGGTTTACCCGATACATCGTCATTTTAAACCTGTAACACAGGCAGCAGAAATCATTAAGAGAGAAACATTGACACTAGGAGACGGTGATGTACTACATGCATGCATTTTCTACACAGTATTTTAGATTTAGTCATCTGAATTGTGATTTTGAGTGGTATGTTCTGTAGCTAGCTTGTGTGGATATCAGATTAGCTTGATTCTAACACTGAAGTGATAAACATCAGTAAACTAAAATAGGAACAGCCACAAGTAAGAACCGTACAGCATGTTGAGTGATGTAAGACGATAAATGGCTGCCAGTATGAGCGCAGGATAGGGCCAGTTTTTTATGTAGTCTATACAAATTTATGCAAAATGCATATTTGTGGAGTCTTCCAGCAATGCTTTTTTTTTTTTTTTTTTTTTTAATTTTTTTAATTGAAGCTCTAAATGTGTATCAGTTCTTCATTCTAAGATGGGACTACTTTTTGTGAGTTAATAATTTCAGGTTATGTGTAAACAGTCTAGCTGTGTGGATCTAATTGTTCATAGGTACCACAAAACCTTGATACAACTACTGTACACAAGAACATTATTTCATATCTGTGTCATCCTGAGACATTTATTGTTAGATTCATGGTTGGAATTTTGAATTTGCATTAGATTATCACAGCAAAGTTCAATAACTGCCCTCAGGCTTCCATTATAGTGAGTTCTTTTCTCAGAACAGGAAAATGTACCAAAATTCTTAGCTATAGTAATTACAAATATGCTACAGATGCAGTGGATAGAGATTATGTTACAAAACACACACATATACAAAACACTAGAGAATTACTTTACTCTAATTAGTTTACTGGAAATGCATTTCTTTTGGGGATTGGGCGAGGCTTTTTTGTACAAATTGTGTCCCAGACCAGTATTTACTTAAAATAATCAATGGCATAGTGGTGTGATGTGGCCTGACATGAAACAATTTCTAATAACACATTCTGGAGTGTTTTAATTCATTCATTCATTCATTCATACAGTCATACATACATACAGTCATTCATTCATTCATTCATACATACATACATACAGACATTCATACATACATTCATGCAGTCATTCATACATTCATTTATACACCCATACATACATCCATGCAGTCATTCAGACATTCATTCAGATAGTCATACATACATACATTCAGACATTCATTCAGATAGTCATTCATACATTCATTCATACAGTCATACATACATATATACATACATACATACATACAGTCATTCATACGTGCATACACTCATTCATGCAGTCATACAGGCATACATACATACATACATACATACATACAGTCATTCATACGTACATACACTCATTCATACAGTCATTCATTCATACAGTCATACATTCATACAGGCATACATACATATATACATACATACATACAGTCATTCATTCAGTCATTCATACAGTCATACATACATACATTCATACATACATACATTCTTACAGGTATACATACATATATACATATATACATACATACAGTCATTCATACATTCCTTCATACATAGTCATACATAGATAGAATGATGTAATGTACTTTTTATCATTCATTCATTCACTCAAACAGTCATACACTCAGACATACACACATACATACATAGAATGATGTAGTGTACTTTACAGAACATCCATAAAACAATCACTTGCATTGATATATACAGTTATTCATTCAGCAGCCTCTTTTTTTCTTACTCGACATTAATAAAAGACAAAATTGCAGCTTGTCATGTTACTGAGAAACCGCAACGTGCAAAGCTCTCGTTTATGCAAACTTCCCCACCTCAGAAACGTTACAGCTTTACCTCTGACTGTTACAAACCACTGACACTGGAGACTCCTTCCAAAAATGCTAAATATATTTCACCATCAACAATTACAATTTTTAAGTCTGTTTTTGTGGAGCGTCTGCTGTGCAGGTCCTCGTAAATGAGCTGTTACTATAGAAACAATAATGTATTAGATCGAGCGCATTAATATAAACCTTGCGGCCAGAAATACTTTCTGAGAGCACCATCAGCACCATCTGACCAATCAGAATCAATAATTCAACAGTGTTGTGGTACAGTGATACCGGTACTGAGTCTCCAGTGTTCCACATGCAGATTTGATTGATAGATATAGTTGAAGGTTCTCTCACCTCTAACATATCAGAGATGGCTGCATCCGAGTTCTCTGCTCCTCCACCATACAGGTGAGACATCAGCATCTGAAATACCAATTTTAAGCTTTTAGTAAACAAAAAATTATTCATTTAAACACTGTTTATGTCACGGTGTTGCGTTTTGCTTGTTGTTTCACCTGAAAAGTGCTGTGCTTGAGGTCCGTGATCTCGACAATATGATCTGTGCCATTTGATTCATTAAAGCTGAGCAAATCTTTGAACCTTATTTGGGACACAAGGTGCAGACGTTTGAGTATACTGTATAATTACATAATCACTAGCATGCATTGGTATAGCTTGTAAAGCTGATCTTGTTTTAATATCCAACCTCTGTGATGCAGACATGAGGAGCACTCTGTGTGCGTAGAATGGCCTGCCTTCCACCAGGAACGTCACATCTGACATCTCGGAGTTATTCAGGAAATGGATGTCTGTTGGTCAGCAAGGCATTTTGCATTAGATTTATGATATTTGCCAAGCCCAATGGGAAATAATAAAAACTATTCTAATCTTTCATATTTTGCACGTGTGGGGGAGTACTGAAGATTCGTTTTTGGGAAATGTAGATTCATATGATAATGAGAGCTATATTTTCGGGGAAATAGGGGTTAATATGAAGCAGAAAAAACACTGGTCAGAAGGGGTTGATTAATTTTATATACAGTAACAGCAGCTGTAAATATTATATTAGCATACTTGTTCTACTATGTTATTATTTCTACTGACACAGGGACTTGTATTGGTGTACGCTCCACATAAGTAGATAAAAAATAAATCATGTGTAATCGTTGATATGGTGAGGTTTTCTGTAAAGAGGCATTTTTGAAAGCACTTAAAAAATTTCAGGTAATGCTTTCAGCATGAAGGTTTGTGGTTTCTTGGTAACATAAGTGACTTCATGAAAGAGAAAAAAAGAAGACTGATGAACTATCTTGTTTCATGGAAGTTACAAATCATTAAAATGTAACTATACACTGATTAAAAAAAAAGTTCAACGAGTCATTCCTTTATTCATTTTTTAAAAATGTATTCATTGGCATTTTTTAAATGGTATAACAGAAATAAAATGGGTTGCATCTCGTCACCCAATCACTGATTGTTTTCCTATAATAGCATGCACCGTCATGTTTTATTATTTACATAATGTCTTAAATGCAAAGGTTATTCCATGGTGTTTGGATCACATGTAGGAATATACAGGATAGGCTTGCGATTGCTCGTAAATCTGTGAGTATGAGCTGAAGTGTCTTACCTAGCTGAGCTGCTGATGTGTTCCTCAGGTCTGGAATAGGAGGCAGAGGAGCAGAGCCAAAGCAGTGACTAAACACAGATCCCAGCTTCTCACGGATCTCTTTATTCTGAAGGGGAAAACAGACATTTGTAAGCTTACAGCTAACACTGGCAAAGTCTGTTATTATAAACACTGTTTAAACAAAAAGGTAAAAAGGGAGTAGTGCTCCAGTGAAGCCTAAGATTGTGCTTACCAGATCAAATATATAAACATTTCTACTGGAAGTGTGATTTCGTTCATAAACAGACTTAATCTGTGTTGAAAGTCTTGCCTGTTTGTTAGATTTGTTTACCTTGGTGGTTGTGATGATGGAGAAGAGCAGTGGAAGGCCATCAGAGATCAGATCCTCGCAGTGTTTCTCCTCCCACAGAGAGCTGAAGTCGTTCAGGAGGGAGAGAGTTAACTCAGTTCTGGACTGAAGCTGTGCTGTGTGCAGAGACTCCAGCCACATGTGTAACCTCCATGGTACACCTGGAACAAACAACCACACACACGCACACACGCACGCACGCACGTGTTAAATCTATCTGAAAGTAGATAGAAATATTAAGTTACATGTCTGTGTTTTGTATGGGACACCTTAATAAGGACTCTTGTATTGTTAACCTCTTTACTCTCAACAAGCTGTTTGTATTTCTGTTTATCTGCATGTCCAGCTGTCTGTTTTTTATGTTTGTCCATCTGCTTATCTATTGGCCTATTCATTTGCCTGTCTAATCTATACATTTGTCATTCCCCTCATCTACAGTGTTTGGTTACATTTCTGTACATTTGTTTGTCTATCCAAATTTATTATTTGTCTGGACGCCTAACTACTGTAATTATTGTATATTTCAACCCATCTGTCTGCCTGTCCACCTGTCTGTCTGCCTGACTTGCCATCTATCTGCCCTGTCTACCCATCTATCTATATGTCCACCTGTCTGACTACCAGTCTGTTTACTTGCCTACATGTCTTCCTGTCTACTTGTCTATGTCTACCTCTCTACCCATCAGTATGGCCTGTCTACCCATCTGTCTGTATGTCCACCTGTCTAAGTACCAGTCTGTCTTTCTACCCATCTGCATGTAGACAGCTTCTGCTTCAGGCCATACCCAGTGCTCGAAGCTCCATGGTGACATCCAGGTAGCCGTGCTCTGCGCTGTGAAGGCTGGCCTCCTGCAGGGCTCGGATTCGGGCCTTGGTCAGCGGTGGAACTATCCCCACACTGGGACTGGATACAGAGTGACGCTCTGGCCTCTGTACCTGTTCCACACCTTCAGCCAGAATCTCCTCCAGAGAAAGCACATCCTCCTGCAACCGCCTGGGCTGGCTCAGTAGCTTCCTCAGCACGTTCCTAACACAGACAACAGCATGAGAAAAAGCAGACTTTGGCATTGCATGGCATGCCTTTTGCTAGTGTGAATGGGTGAATATGCAAAATAAGCTTGGACTCCAAATACTATATTGTTATTAATCTACCTGTGTCCATGTGCTGCAGCTTGACTGAAGCAGTTCATATCCTCATACAGTGATGTCAGAGAACTCCCGCTGTGCACTCGAAACATGGGGTCTGCACCACGGGACAAGAGCAGGCTGACCATCTCATAGTTTCCTAAACCCATCCCCAAAAAATACATACATACATACATACATACATAAACAAATAAATAATTGTAGTAAAACTTGTTGAAAAGCTGTGTCACATTTACATATAAAACTAAGTTGTTAACCAAGTTCGAGTGTTCACTAGTCCTTTATGCGCAATTCGTACCTGCAGCAGATGCCAGCTGGAGTGGTGTCTCTGCTGAGCACTGGTGCCCACTCTTGTGATCACGGCCCTCCACGTCGGCCCCCATATCCAACAGCAGCTGAAATAGTTACAAATTCATATTTAACATGATAAACATTAGAACCCTCTGCTGTCAGGTTTCTTTAACTAGAAAAATAATACAATGCATTGGGTATGTGTGTATGAGGATCTACAGCTCACCTGTACCACTGATAAATTTCCATACAGCACAGCAAAGGTTAGTGCCACCCAGTGGCGACTGTCAGGGTGAACAGATGGGTGTTTGGATGAGCAGCTTGGTACCTGCAGTGAAGGGCAAGAAGAATCACGATTGCTAGTTAAAGCAATATTATACTCACTATTATATTATTACGAATAATCATGTGATGTTAATTATATATAACAATGTTATATATAACAAAGTCCTCTCTACAGTACGTATCATTGTTTACCCCTATATCCAGATTAGCGCCTGCGTGAATGAGCATGTGGACCAGAGCTTCATCTCCTGCTGAGCAGGCATACATCAGAGGAGTCATGCCCTAAACACACACACACAGTTAATTAATCGTTTATGAATAGTTAAGAGTTTCTATCTTCCTGTAGAGGCTCTACATGAAACAGTCTCTGAAAGGGAAACATGTTAAATTCTAGATAGAACCTTTAGGGTTCTATATTTACACTTTCCCCACCCAAAAGTGCAAATTTCCAAGTGAACAAAAACCGTGATCAGCATGGTTAGCACTACATTACTTTATAATAATCATTTATAAGAATTTTTTTTTTTTTACACTTATTGATATTGTTGGAAGGGGGTCATGGTGGCTTAGTGGTTAGCTCGTTTGCCTCACACCTCCAGGGCTAGGAGCTCGAATCCCACCTCATCGCCCTGTTCACAGAGTTGGCATGTTCTCCCCGTGCTTCGGGGATTTCCTCCGGGTCCTCCAGTTTCCTCCCCCATCCAAAGACATGCGTTGTAGGCTGACTGGAATTTCCAAATTGTTCGTGGTGTGTGAATGTGTGTGCGATTATGCCCTGAAATGGGTTGGCACCCCTTGTCCTCCCAGTTCCCTGGGATAGGCTCCAGAATTCCCCATGACCCTGGGTAGGATAATCAGTATGGAAAATAGAAGGATATTGCTGGAGCTTTTCTTAATATTATGGACCAATTTTAATATTTAATCATGAGCATAGTTATATTTGACTTTAGGTGTTTTACTTATTTTATTTTATTTAGGTTGTATTGCTATATTTTGGTAACTATGCCCAATTATTTCATTAAGAGTGCAGCTTGCAAAGTTAAAATGTGTTTCTAGACCTATAATAATAATAATAATAATAATAATAATAATAATAATATTTTCAAAGATATTTCAGAAGAAAAAAATTCATAATATTGTCATTCAGTGGATCAGTCTTGTGTCCACATTTCAGGCTTCTGTTTATATTTTCCAGGCTCCTGGATATTAGCTTCAGAATGAAAGGGGGTGTTTGGGAGGGGAGTGGAAGGTTTATTATTCATACAGAAATAGTTCCAACCTGATCGTCCATAGTGTCTACTCCATCAGGACCTAGCAGCTGGATGGCCTGACCAATCAGATCCGTGCGTCCGCAGTTGAGCATGCGGAAACCCAGGTCCAGGTTGAACTTATCTAATGCGGACTTCGAGTCCAAACGCTTAAAGGAGTTGAAACAGCACTCTGGCCTAGGAAAGATAGAAAGACAAAGCAAATGACATGTGGTTATTTCTATGATGGGAAAGTGAACGCTTAGAAGACCATGAAGAATTTTTCATACTTAAGTTGTCTGGGTTCACAGTCCAGACCGGGTAGGAGCAGCCTGGCTGTCTGTCTCACATCATCACTGTCCACTAACAGACTCCGCCGATGCTCGGCGTGAACCATTGCAACACGCATCCACTCCATCAGAGGGGGAAGTAAAGGGAACGGCCTATATGAAGAACAGATTCTTCCATAAATTGAGCGCTCTGCATCCCTTATAGAGTAACCTTGCACCCTGGGGTGTTAATTTAACCACAGACGGTTGAAGTGTAGCAGCACTCTTCTCTTGTGGTGCACACACTCTTCTAAATAACTTCTGACATGAGCCAAAGTGACGTGAATGTCAAAGACATTTTAACCTTGATTTTGTATTTCATCAAAAAATCTACAGTTTCCTTCATCCTAAAGCCAGCCAGAAAAGCAGCTACTGTGTTTACTGTACTGAAACTCAATATAAGTGATTACACCTGCTAAAGTCATCAGCATTCACCAGCAAGAATAAATGCAGACATTTCCACATACTGATTCTGTGACACAAAAAGATGTATTTCCCTGATACATGAATTACCATTATAATATCCTCACAGAAATGGAATCCCTATAAAAAACATAATTATGTATACTTTAAAAAAAAAATGGAAAAATGTAACAATTTCATTGGCAAAGCTAATTCCATGAAGAAATCAACTGGAAAAAATGTACATACAAGTAGCACATTCATTCATTCATTCACTCACTGGTAAGCAAAAGTACTCTGTACTGTAACACACCTTTCTTTGCTCAGGGCCATCCTGGGTGGCTCCAAGTTTGGATTCTCCATAGACTCCATCTGTGGACTGCGTAGGAAATAGTAGAGAGTGTGCAAGGCATCAGGAGACCAGGAGAGCTGCTGCTTGTGGCTGGGACGGCCAGGACTGAGGACGCATCCCCCTGAGAGCAGACGCTGCATGTGGCGCATGGCGCGGGATACCAGGTCACCTGAGAACATCAAAACAGAAGGCTGTTTGCCAAATGTGGGCTTGTGAGCAGCTTCACCAGAGGTTCTGTGCTCTGAACCCAACATCCATCCATCCGTTTTCCGTACCGCTTATCCTACACAGGGTCACAGGAGAGCCTGGAGCCTATCCCAGGGAACTTGGGGCACAAGGCAAGGGACACAATGGATGGGGTGTCAAACCATCACAGGGCACAATCTCACACACATTCACACACTACAAACAATTTGGAAATGCCAATCAGCCTACAACACATGTCTTTGGACTGGGGGGGGGGGGGGGTGGACGACCCGAGTACCGGGAGGAAACCCCCGAGGCACGAGGTGGAGGAAGAATTCGAACCCCCAACCTGGGTGGTGCGAGGCAAATGTGCTACCCTCTAAGCCACCGTGCCCCCTGACCCCAACATATGAAAATGAAAATCCCCTTTTGAGGATTAGTAAGTGAATAAAATAAAAGGACCCTAAATGTGTGTATGGCTATGTTCTAAATGTTCCTACAAATGATTTATAAACCAGCATTTAAAAAGCACTGAAATCTTTTGCAGCCATGGGTTCATTAACTCCACCTACACACTTAAGGGTTTCTTGTTTTGTCTCTCAAGCATGTTCTCCAGGGGTTTCCCATTCACAAAAAGATCCTTTTAGAAATCTGGGAGTTCTAATCAAGAAGATTTTAGGAAAATTTTTCTAATGATCCTAAAATATTGAAAAACCTTAAATGCCCCTATGTGGTAGAACTCTGAAGATCAAGTAATAGGTCATGACTTTTATTGATTTATTTTTTATTATTGTAGTTAAAATAGTCAAAAAAAGATGCTTCTTGGTGAAACAGGTTAAATCTGGTTTACCTTCCAGGAACCACTGTTGACTCAGAAACTACTCCTCAATGTGAACGGGAAAAAATCAAAACGATCTTGCAGCATCTGGTGAGCTCCTTAAACATAAATTCCGATCCAATTCCAGTGAATCAAATCTGATATGTACATTATAGAAAAGAAGAAGATCTATCCATCATTGTCACCTACCTCTGCATATACTGTAAGTGTCAGATATACTGTAATAAAATATCAGACCTTTACACACATACAATTAAGAGGTTCTACTTAAATAATATTAAAGCCAGCTCATTCATTTCCTTTCCATCAAGTGACATCAGTAGATACACAATTTCTGCCCCTTCACATCCTTATAGCATTACTAATCCACAATCCAGTACAGTGTCTCATATTGACTCCTGGCAGAGGTGGAAATGTGACCAAATATAGAGTACAGGCCTTAAAACACACTCAGGAAACCTAAATCAATACTGCCAGCTTTGCTTGTGTAGAAATCCAGGCTCGTGTTATTCCCGTAAGGAGGATGAGCAGAAGATAAACAGAGGAAGCCAGATATCCTCTCCTTATCATCTGGGTTCATCATTAAAAAAAAAAAAAATCAGGAGCTGGGAGAAAGTGCAGTGGCCACATGGAGAAAACATCACACTGAATAGAGGAAGCAAGCCTCAGGAGCATGACACTGATCTAATAAACAGGGACTGATATTGTCTTTATAGGGATCGAGTTCCAGGTTTGTGCAGTGTTTAAGAGGCCAGATTTTGGCCAGGCTTTAAATAAAGTGGTGCTCTATAACTGGAAGCCCATCTGCCTTGAGGCCAACTGTGCCGCTCTACACTTACTCCTTAATTACCATATCAAAACGAACACGGATGAATGATCTCCGATAGATCTACCACAAAGACCTGCTTTTCAGCTCTCATGGGCATTGGGTGTGGTGTTATTTTGCAGGTTTGTCGCAAACACAAGGCACAAAGGAGGTACTTTTCCCTCCTCGGGACCAAACAGAAGATGCTCTTGTAGCAGGAGCACAACTGAGGAGTGTTTCAGACCGCCTGAGGGCTGGACCAAGCAGCGGCCAGGAGCACACGCTGCCCTCAACCTGAGCTGTGGGCTGGAAAATAAACACACGGCCAGCAGTACAGCCACGTGTTTTAGAGTAAAGCAAGTCAAGCACGATCAGCAATGATAATGACACAAAGAAGCTCTTTTTAAAGACAATTCTGGGGACGAGGGGGACAGGGGGAGGAGAACCACAGTTAAGATGGCAATAAACAGCACATGATTAAATAAACACCAAAAGAAAAATCACTTAATTAGTTAAAAATCATTCGTTTTTAAAAGTGCTTTCATGGATAAGAAGTGTGCAAAGATAATAAATATAAAGGTTAAAAGATTTATAGCAGATGTTTTGATGACTAAGCATTATTATAGACATTACTGGATATATATCATATAGTAGTATTGTTAGGACTTCTAACTGACCCATCCCTGTTCATCTAAAAGCAGTGAACATCCAGAATTGTATAAAATAAACATTACACACGTCTACATAGACTATATGACCAAAAATATCTGGACACATGCCATTACACCCATATGTGGGCCTTTCCCAAACTGCTACCACAAATTTGGAAGCACACAATGGTCAGTATGTCTTCGTATACTATAGCATTAAGATTTCCTTTCACTGAAACTAAGCGGCCCAAACCTGTTCCAACAGGACAATGCCCCTGTGCATAAAATGAGCTCCATGAAGACATGGTTTGCCAAGATTGGTGTGGAAGAACTAGACTGGTCTGCACAGAGCCCTGACCTCAACCCCACTGAGCACCATTGGGATGAACTGGAATGACAGCTGTGCACCAGGACTTCTCACCGGACATCAGTGCCCTACATTATGTGCTCTTTTGTCTGAGTGGGCAAGTCTCTACAGCCATGTTCCATCATCTAGTGGAAAGCCCTCCTTGAAGAGTGGAGGCAGCACAGGGGGAACAACACAATACTCAGGTGTCCATATACTTTTGGCCATATAGGGTATCTCTCCTCTAACAAACACCATTCTCATAAGAACTTCTTTTTAAATAATATGTTATCTAAAAAAACGCTTGTTGTAAGGTAACAGACATTACAACACACAATTATTCAAAATAATGAGAGTTATTATAAAGAGGTTTTGAAAGTCTGGGTTGGTTGAAAACTTCCCTTATGAAAATGTTTGTTCATTTTTTTTGAAAAGTGCGAATAATTCTAATTTGCTTGTAGATTTTAATGTTTCAAGAATATTTAAGTAGGTCATATGCTGATTTATAAACTTGATTGTGTAGTAGCAGAAAGACAGTGTAAGGATCCATGAATTGGATCAATGTTCTGGTTCCCTGATTAAAATTCCAGCCAAAGCAATCTCAGCAAATTATTATATATATATTTTTTTTAAATTTATAATGATTTTGGCAATGCCTATAAAGAAACCATTATAATAGTCCATGAAAAACAGAAGACATGAATGGGTTTCTACAAGTCATATTTGGGTGGATAAGAATCCTCAATAAAATGCTGGTTTAGGTATTCCTTTAACATAGCTACTGATGGTACAATATGAATCCATAATAACACCAAGATTTTATACATGGATTCTAGGCAGGAATTTCTCAAGGTTTCGTCTTTATTTACAACAACATAACTCCTGGTTGGTCTTTGATTAGTTTAAGGAAGTCATACTCACTGAGCTCCGAGATGCTTCCCGCACAGGTGGCCAGCAAGGCCTGCTCCAGCGTCCGCACCTCCATCTGAACACACGTTTCATGTCTGGCCTCTGACCCTGGACTATGACCCTCAGCATACGGGCTGAAGTGGGCTGGCAGGGAGAGCTCACCTACACACAAAAACCACAATCAGATATGAGAAAACACTATGGAAATAAACCAGCTAGCGAAGAGGAACACCCACACTTAAGGTCAAATTACGTGATTTTAATTATTTTTAATTATCAAGCAAGATAGGAATGGCATAAAAGGCACAGCCCAAGATGGCATTATAACAGATACCATGCACTTAATGGTACATTGCCCTAAAACCAACATCAAGCCTTATCCTTAGTTCCATGATGGTGCAAAACCGATAAGGCTAGTTTTCGAGGCCTGAAGTTATTACCGGTTAGTGGAGCGAGCCAGTGTGCCATTAGAGTAATAAGCCACAACCTCACATAGACTTAATCTCTATTAGAGATAAGAAGAGGAAGAACTTTGAAGTCTAGCTGCAATTTTCTTTACAAGGATCCCTTAGGGAGTGTGAACACAATGCAATCCACTCCCACATCATCCCTTCTTCCTTCTCCCTAATGTGACAATTACTGGGGAAGTTCTCATATATTAATTTTCTAAGCTAAATCACTGGTTGTGAATTCAAAATCACAGGACTGCCAGCATGCCATTACTGGGCACCTCGAGTGTAACTTGATACACTGCTTTGATTAAAATTGTCAGAAAAATGAATGAAGATGGGTGTGTTTAGTAAAAATTATGTGTTATCTTTTTGTTATGTTCATTGGTTGATCATTGGTTGTTCATTTGTTATGTTCATTGGTTCTCCGAAACTATTGGAACTGCAAGGCCAATTCATTTATTTGTGTTATACACCAAAGACATTTGGGTTTGAGATCAAAAGATGGATATGAGACGTGTGCTTAAGATTTCAGGTTTTATTTCCTGGTATTTACATCTAGACGTGTTAAGCGACATAAAACCAGGATCAGACAACCCATTTCTTAGGCGAGCTATATTGCTATATATGTCACTTAACACATTACATGTAAATACCAGGAAATAAATAACTCTTCTCATATTCATCTTTTGATCTCAAACCCAAATGTCTTCAGTCTACAGGAAAAACAAATGAACTGGCCTTGCCGTTCCAATAGTTTCAGAGGGGACTAAATGGTCAAGGGTGTTTTCCATGGATAGGCTCCAGATCGGTTTACAAAAGATGAATAAATGAATTAATAATAATTAAACTAATTGATCAATTAAAGTTCCATGCAAAAATCCAGTTATTGTTTCTTTTGTGCAGATGATCATTATAGAAAAACTGCTGAATAAACTCCACACAACTGGTTTGACTGGAACAGTTTGAAACCAACTTAAGGCTTTAGTGCTATTGTTCTAAACATGTTGCTGACTACAGTCAAGTTTAAAGATGGCTTTAATTATTTAACCTCCTGTGTTTGAATCCTTTCCCATGATGGAGATGGACTGCTCCTCTCCAGAACTCCACAGTTCTCCTGATTCCCACTCTAATAAAGTCATGAATCTGAGGCTGAACTAAATGGCAGATGATTGCCTCTGGAATATATGTCTGCCTTTACTTTCTTACAAGCTGCAGGGGATATAAAGCATACTCTGAACAAAACAATAACTGGCGTTCAAGCTTGGATTCCGAATTATAAATGATGTTCAGCTTCAAATAAGATAGAAGGCTTTCTTGGGGATTCTTCTTTTCACATGATTCAAAATCCATCCCTTTCCCTGGGAACTTTCGGTCAGTAGGTATTACAAAGGGATCAAATGGGGGATAAAGGAATGGATTTGTTTTCAAAATTAAAGTAAACTATTGACCATTCGTCCAGGCATGTTCAGTCATTCATTCAAGTAATTCACATACTTGGTATGGTGAAAACATATCCAGATCCTAGCCATCGGATATATTTAGGTCACATATATGGATACACTCTGAGAATATTTCCTTAGAAGGAAGTGAGTCGAATCAGTAAAACACAAACACACTGTAAAATCTATGCAGGACTATAAAGTATGAGCAGAAAATGCTTAGTTCAGCATGGGTTGACTGGCGAATCAGTACAATAATGCGAACTCAGATGCTAAAATATGGCCTGAATAAAACTCAGTGATGGGAATTACAGTATTTTTCAGTCTGTTGATAAATGTACACTCAGAAATACAGGAAGAGCAGAATAATAATAATAAAAAAAAAACAAACAACAAAAAACCCAACTATATTTCTGAAATATAATACAATCTATAAAATCTGACTGGCTTGCTTTAAACATTAGGATACATTTAAGAGAGAAAACCAAAGCTGACTTTAATTCGGAGACCGCAATGTGCACCAGAGTGCCTTCATTTCACATGTGCTTCCTATCATGGCCATTAGCTCACGGCCCAAGTTTAAATATATAGTATAAATACATTCAGCCTCAAATCAGCACAGCTATGTAGGCCTATAGCCCGGTCTACACACATGCTGGTTCTGCAAAGGTCAGATAGGTTTTTGTGAGCCACAGGGTGTGCTGTACAGCTGGGCACGCGGTAAACCCAGAGACCCAAACCCCTCCATCCACACCCATCCTTCACCAACACATCCAACCCAGTGCCTTTCCCATAACCAACCATTCCAACACTGGCAGCCCTGAGGCTAACATGTGCGTCATAAACAGCCACATACACACGCCCAAGTGCACTCAGAGACACATACACACACGTCTGGTCTCGTCATAGAGGATTGAGGGAAAGGGAAATGCATGTGCACTGCCACTATGAGAAGGGATAAGGAGGACTGAGGTTTAACTTGGCAGACTGTTTCACTTACAACTACAAATCACGATGACCACTAATGGGAGGATGGGAAATCTGTATTAGTGCACTGGGTCAAATCAGAGATAAAGCTGCTAAGCAGAGCCAGGGAGAGGCATTAAAACCTGTTGTGTAATATATACAGTTGCAATCAGAATTATTCAACCCCTATTGCAAATCAGGTTTATTGTCAAAATTTACAGACTTTCAGCTGATTGCAAGGAACAAATCAAACAAAAGCAATTGAAATTGTTCAACACAATGAAAGCTTCAAGTGGTTTCCCCAAATTCAACCGAAAATGCAACTTATAATGACTTCTCCAGTCACAAAATTATTCAATCCCTTCATTGCAAGCATCTTTAGTACTTAGTAGCGCACCCTTTTGCTGTTATGACCTGCTGCAAACGAGATGCAGAGCTTCTGGCAGCATTCCTGAGAAATCTTAGCCCATTCCTCATGAGCAATGGCCTCCAGTTCAGTAATATTCTTGGGTTTGCGTGCTGCAACCGCCTTCTTCAAATCCCACCAGAGATTTTCTATGGGGTTCAAGTCAGGTGCTTTTTTATTACGAAAGCAAGTATTAGAAATGTACCTGGCTAAATAAATCAGCTAGCTACTGAATAGATTCTTCTTTATGAGAAATAGTGTCTCAAATCCAATTTGTTCTTAATTACTTTGACCTGTTAAACTACGCCACTGGGATTGCACAAGCTAGTGAATTCTCGGTGCTGGTTCCGAGCCCAGATAAAATGGAGGGTTGTGTCAGGAAGGGTATCCGGCGTAAAACCTGTGCCAAATCAAATATGTGGATCAGAAACCGGATTTCCATAATGGAGATGGATGATTCGCTAGAAGCAGAAGCAGGAGAAGAAGCAGAAGCAGAAGAAAAAGAAGAAGAATCCATCTTAAGGATACCTAAATATGGGATTAATCATATTTTTTTCATGATCATGGTTTATACTAGTTGATCTTTTGGTTAATTAGCACTGTTATATAAATCACATTTTGTCTTTCTTTGGCAGAGTATGCTTTCAAGTCTCCTGTTTTCAGTCTTTTGTTTATGTTTTTTAGTCTTTATATCTTTGCCACTAGTTCATAGTTTATATTTGGGTTTTGTTTTTCTCTTTATTAAACCTAATCTGCTCTCACGTCTGACTTTGCCTCCTGACACATATACTTGAAGGAATATAGGATAATTTACAAATGTAACATAATTGTGACTATATATTACCATGCATTCCTACTTAAATATGTTAAAAGAAATTATTGTACTTTCAAATCTACTTTCATTTCAAACGAAAAACTTCTGAAATGATTCTTTTTACATTTTCGAAAACATATCCATTAAAACTTGGGGAAAGAACTTGGCAAAGTGCAAAATACTTATGCATATCTTGGATCTGTCATCACATTTCAATTTCAGCTAGTAAAATCTGTACTTTCACTGCTTACTTACATGCTGGATGAGCACACTGGCTTTAATTCACATCATTTCTCACCACAATTTCCACCACTGATAAGAAATATGATAAAACGGCAACCTAGAAGATAAAATATTTTTCTTGAGATAAAAAAACCTATCATCTGTATTTTATAACTACAACCCTTGAACATCTGAACATCATTAAGCCGCTTCAAGCCGCAGCTCTCAGTGCAGGTATGCCACTAATAGGATTGAAACAATCATTTAGATTTAGATTCGGTCTGACCCATTTTCGGTGAGAGGAAAATGTTTGTGCATAGACTTTATTTGAATTTCAAGTCTTGTAAAAGAGCCTACTCTTTACAGAACAATGTCTGAAAGAAACTCCACTCAAACCCCAAAATGCAGCCACCCTCATTTGCCTAAATATGAGTGATTAACCTATTTCCCTCTCTTAAGCAACATGGTGTGAAAACAGTAAGTCAGTCAGAGTGCAACACCATGGTACAACAGTGCCATTCTGAGCAGGGCACAATGGTGCCAGTGTGCTGCACAGGTAAGCTCAATCAGCCCTTGTGTTACATGCTGATGTGTTTAGAGTGCTCTGTGAATATGAGCATGTAGGTTGGCTTGTTTACCCTAAAACACCAAGGGGAAACGAAGCCTGGATGGGTTTGCATGACTGCGTACTCACGCAAGCCTGTATTTCTCCTGAAAATCAACCAAATGACCTAGTGATAAGTTTTTGGTTTTTTGTTGTTTTTTTTTCCTTGAGTAGCACTGGAAAAGCTTACAAATTTAACCAAAATGAACAAAAGGCTCTAGTCTTTTTTAAGCCTTGGGATTTTCACTCTTTATTTTACTTTCATTCTAGACTACATATAAATACCTAAGCATGGCATAAAACCATACACTTCAACGACAATATGAGGAATTTATTAGCGTTGTTAAAAGACAGGATGCATTCAAATTCCTCTTCTGCAATAAATGAGTAAATGACTTGATCTTCCGAAAGTATCAGCTACCTTGAAATATCTGCTAAAACGATGCACATAACCATTAAAGCATCTCTCATGCACTGTATATTATGAACTTGAAGCTGTTTTTTGGATAATACTCTCAATATTAATGGTGCTCTTATTTACTTTATACAACAGTGCTGCTGAATTCTGACTGCTCAAAAGACACCCTCGGACACCCCTGGGGTTGAAGGTTTGAATCCCGCCTCCGCCCTGTATGCAGGGAGCTTGCATGCTCTCCCTGTGTTTTGGGGTTTTCCTCAGAGTACGCTGGTCTGGTTTCCTCCCCCAGTACAAAGACATGCGCTGTAGGCTGAATGGCATTTCCAAAATGTCAGTAGAGTGTGAATATGTGTGCGATTGTGCCCTGTCCAGGGTGTCCCCTGCCTTGTGCCCCAAGTTCCCTGGGATAGGCTCCCGGCGACCCCATATAGGATAAGCATCATGGAAGATGGATGGGTTGGTCAAAAGTTTTTATTACTTTCCAGTAACAGCAGTTCTGGCAATAGTACCACCTGCAATTCAAATAATAGCTTTTTCTAATTCTGAATAAGCGCATTCACAAAGACTTGTATAGCAGCCTCTCCACATAATCTAAGCAAAATGATAACAAGGTACAGTAGTTTAAAAACTTTTCTGTAAGGAGATGTTCATCTAACATTCTCTAGTTTCAGTGCTTTGTAGCAATCAGTAAGTTTTCCACCACAGGAAGTTTCCAGGATAGACGGCTTTGCACTCTCTGGTTTCTTGGTAACATGACATGCTGTGTTTTTGTTTGTTTGTTTGTTTTAGAGAGAAAAAGAGAGGCTGCTTTAACATGATGACAGGAACTAACTCATCTCATGTATGGACCACAACCTTAAATGTAACTAGGAACAGTTGAAAAGCTTAACATGTCACATCAGGTCTCATCACACCACCCTGTCCTGGATTATTTTCCTATAACAGCATGCCCCAACAGGCTTTATTCCTTATTCAAGTCCTCCGACCATTATGTGCAAACTGGCCAAAGCCATCCTTAATCATGCGATTCTCTAAAACCTCTCGACTAAAGGATAAACTGGGGGTTAATGTGACCCAGATGTAGACGTCAGAGTGCACATACCCCCTTTTTAATCCCTTCAACTCACTGCCACCTATATTCTCCAGCTCCAGCAGAAGACAAAAAGCAGAGTGTGGCCAGAATCACAGCCTGCCAGTTGGCAGAGGTGTTTAACACCACAGCCAAACCTTCCTTCCCTTTAAACTCCACTTGAGGATGGGATGGAAAAACCAGGAGTAGCTTAGCATTACGGTACTCCCTGAGATTTAACATCTGCCCCCACTATTCTGCCCTAAACACGAGAGCCACTTTCCAATGGGGCCACAGTTTTGATCTCAATTGTAGCAATTTTTTCCTAACATGCCATGCCTGAGAAGTGGATTTGCTGGGCTGGGGTTAGAGCAGAATGTCTCTCTAATGATAATATAATTTCTCAAACACCATCCATCATGCTTTCACCAGCTATCAGGGCTGTCAATGAGAGATGGTTCGATGTAATTAAGTGCATTAGTTTGTAATATTAATCAAAGCTTGGGCACTTGCTAATCACAGTGATAAAGAGAGATTACATGTGGTCGTTAGTTCTCCACGGTTAACCCAGAGGCGTAAATGAATATTACTAAACAAATAATATGACAAGTATATCATAAAATACATAAAATCTGATATTTAAGCTATGAGAAAACATTTGAATATTTGAATAAAGTGATATTTGAATATCACTTAAAAAAATATTTCCTGGGGTGTGTGGTTTGCACTTAATTAACTTGGTTGTTATTTACTTTGCTCAAACCTCAAACCTGCTGCCACACCTGTTGTTACTCACAACATTTGGGGCAAAGTTCACACCCAAACACAGTTCACAATGCAGGGACTACTCATAGGCCTTGGTTAACCTGCTGCCTTCTAACTGATTTGATTTGCTGTATGATTAATTGTCAAGTGTGAGCCAGAGATTTAAAAAATGAATGTTTGGCTACGTTTCAGCCCACATCTGGGCAGTACCGTTTCGCATCACTGGCTGATTAACACCTCATTTAACTTGTATTAGTTGTTAAGAACTAGAGGAAGTCATTTAAGTGCCATTCCCACATGAGTGCTCAGAAAGAGTGCCGTGTGTGCGATTCACTGCTTGTATGAAATGTTCTAAGGTGTTGGTGGCTTTCGAAGTTTATGACGCACCTGTGGTTTGGTCTTTGCACTCATGATGAGGTGATGAGGTAATGAGGTATAAAAGCCAAAGGCCACAAAAGTATGGAATTATTTTTGGGTGGTCAGGAATGGAATTAATGAACTGTTAATATCCTGTTTTATTATTAATGAGCTGTTTGTGGACCTTTGAATCTGAGTCTTTTGACACCGAGATATTTATACTTGGTGGTATTGGTGGGGGGGGGGGGGGTTTCAAGAGATGCAAAGGAGTACAGAAAAAATAAAACTGTGCAGGCAGTACATTCCCAGGCCTGGAGACTAGAGCCCCAACTAGAGCCATGTAATAAAAGTGTCATCTGTGATTTTATATATATATATTTATTTTTGTTTTCTTTGACCCATCTTACAGTGGTGGAAATCACCATCGATTATTATCAAAGTTGTTTAAACTACTTATTTTTAGTAAGAGCTTAATTGGCTGGTCAATTGAATTAAGCAGGTTTAAACCACCTTTTAATAAAACTACAAACAATGGTAAAAATATGATGCAAAAAGTTTATGTATCTACATTTTTGACACAGCTCCAGGTTCTTTAGAAGGAAAGTTCAGGAATAAACTCTAAAAACTCTAATAAAGAAGTAAATGGTACAGTATATTTGCCTTATGTGCTTACTATTTTAATAATTGGATTTTGTTGATCATAATTTATAGACTTTTTTGAAAAGGTTCCATGGCTGCAAATACTCTGAGGTGTGACTAATGCAAAATTAGTCTCAGGGCTTACAGATGTCTCTTTAGGTCAGCCTAGAAAGCTCACTGAGACAAGGAAACCTTGGTGTCATGAAGGACACCTGCCAGACATGACACATCAAAATATCCACAGAACAGCTGAGTTACCATATAAACGTGTAGAGGTACGCCTTACAATGAAAGTGTGACAGATTCCTGCTTACATACATAAAAACACATAAAGAAGTGCCACTTATATATTACCTATATTTAGGCTCCATCACACCTCTCTGGACCAGGTGGCATTTTTTTTCCAGACCTACATGTTGAGAGGTGAGGAAGGTCAGTGTCAGGAAGACCAGCTGTCACTGCAAACTTCCTCTTCCTGCTCAGTCTGCAACATTTGCCTAGGTCAGCTGGCAGAGGATACAATTAAAGCCTTAAAGCTTTGTGCAGTGGTTTAGAAAACAGATGATAATGGCTTCTTCGAGCAAAACAATGTTCAAGCCTAGGTAGCTGCTAAATACTCCCTAATTCAACAAACTGTAGCTTAATAAACACATCATTTTGGGTTTTATAAGAGCCACTCACTCAAGTTAAGAAAAGTTAAGAAAAATCCATACTAAATGCATGCATTTGGTCCCTAACTGCACAGGCTTTGGAAATGCTCCAATTCCTATGGTTTGTAGTGAAGCTCAAAGAAACTGGGCTTTGTCGGCGGAACACTTTACAGAGTTAATTAAGCAGGGATGATCGTTAGACTTAACACTCTGACCAAACTCGGGTTCCCACCACTGTAACTCTGTTCCCACCACTGAGCCAGTCAGACCAATGGGGCCACCTTACCTGTGGCCCCTAATTTTCCCCACTCTCTTACAAGTATCTGGTCAGCCATTACTGTCAAGCTCACAGAACCTCACTGTTTACTCACAACTTCCTTTTAGTCATAGTTCAGACGAAAACAGCTAGGACCTAGCCGCAGGGCATGCTTACTCAGTCTGGGTTTCCACTTGACGTTGCTGATATCATCTGCACTCTAAATTTTCTGGTGTGGTCTTTACACGGTTATGATCGTTAATGAACGCTTCCTACAATTATATGTGGAGACACTGGTTTTGTCCATGTTACTCCACAGTACTTTCCAGTCATCTCTCTGTAGCAGACAGAACCAACTGATTTACATCTAGGATGTAAAATAGTAAAGAAGAAATTAAACTTGACTAATGAGATAAACAGATGGTTCTTAGCTTTCAGTGGTTTGAAGAAATATCTTAGTAAAGCCTCACCCTTGGTCGATCCTCCTATTTTGAGGGAAATCCTTGTTTTTCTAATCATATTTGAATTCCTTCCAGTTTTTGGTGGGTTTAATATAGTTTCAGCTGAGACCCATCATAATTTCACAGACTTCCCCAAGCCGTGTACTGTAAATCTATACAGTTGCAATGAAAAGATCTAAGCAGTTCTAGCTCTCATAGACTCAAAGCGCAAAGCCACCAAACCGAAACTGCTGAAACAGCACCTAGACTGGCCAGGATTAGCTCCAAGGTTACTGATAAAAAAAAGGGTGGAAGTAATTAATGGAAAGACCCTGAATGGAACTGTAAGAACTGTACGTATATAACTGAGCAGACAATCTTTCTGACCTTCCTTTTGTTAATCATGGATATTGACTGCTAAAAAGAAATGAATGAACAAGACTGTAGACCATCTTTCACACTAGAAATAGAAAATGGGGCCATTCTGTTACAGGAGTCGAAAGGTCACTTAGGTCTTAAAGACTTCCAGATGTGGGCCTGTTCAGTGCATGAGTGAGCTGCTTTTGTATGGAAGTGAGTGTGCCAACCGTGAGCCTACAGGTCTCAATCTGTTCTCCATAAGTAGTGGTGGCTCCACTCTCCTAGCCACTAATCAACCACAAACATACGCCAGCAATCGATAAGTTTGTCCATATACATGGTAAAAGTACAATGTGTGAAAGACAAACACATAAGGAGTGTGAAAACACTCGCTCATTCATTCTTTTTTTAATGGATTCTCAAGCAATCAAAATATCAAGTGCCTACTCGATATGTTGCTTTCAAACAGTATTGATATTGAGCGTCACCTGTGGAAAAAATGAATGAGGAAGTGAGTGTCTGGGAACATTTTTTCCTCAACTGTCCTGTCATATTCAATCACACTGAGAGCAAGTGTGTGATTCGATTAGGCGAAGATTTTTCCTTGGAGGGTCATCAAAACTACATTCAATTCACCCAGACCTCGAAGCACTCATTAATGCTACTCTCATTCAATGAAATAACATGGGGAAGGAAGCAATACACTAGTACAGGCGCTATGTTTTACAACAGCAACACGTCCACACACTCCCCAGTTCCCCTCTCCTGAGCCATTTCACATCATCTTTTCTTTTAAAGCACTGTGATGCAGAACAGTTCTGCAGGGCCAGCCTGTCAGAGACGAAGTCCAAATCCTGATTCAAACCAGAGCAGAGAGAGAACAGTGGGATGGCTTTTCAATCCCCTGCACTCTGGTCTCTTTTGCTCACTGCTTTCTGCTTACTTTGCCATCCGTATACAGCTTGGCACAGAAAGCACAGGGCAGAACAATGGACTTTTGTGTCCTCATTCCCTGTTTAGTGAATGTTTGAATGTAAGATGTCTGACTGTAGCCAATCTGTTGCTACACTCAGTGTCTCAGCCCCCTCTACCCCATCCATCAATGAAAAGAGGCCACCATGGACTGGATATTATTGATATTATTGATGGACGATTCTCAGCATATTAGTGACCATGATAACAATGACATGATATTATGTGCTGTGCTAGTTTGAGTTTATCAAGCAGTCACCACAATCCATCAACCAAAAATATACAGTCCACAGCCATCCTATGGTCAAACTGGTGTGTACCATCATACACTCCTAAGACTGCTGTAAAGACTTATAAATAACTACAACTCCAAACGCTGACAATAATAAAGTCTAAATGTCATCAAGTGAAATGTGCCCCTTTTTAATCATCTGAAGAAAAAACAAAAACAAACAAACAAAAAAAGTCCTTACCCGACAAATTTAAGCCTTGTCAAATAACTTAACTGTCACATAAAGAAAATTAAGTCATTTAGCCTTCACTTGCTTCATATGAAAAGTTTGTGGAGTTTTGCAACTTAAACATGAAAAGAAAGTTGAACGTTCTTGAGGAAAAAGAAAACCCGAGGTATTTTGTTTTCATTTTCATGCACTGCTGCAAATGAATATCACGTGTAAAGCAACACCAACAACATTCACACTTAATGCAAACAAGCCTTGAAAACTTAAACACTGCAACAGGCTATTCATTGCGCTTTTCCCCCTCACCGTTGGCGTTTTTCCCGCAGATCAGATGCTCATAGTTCTGCAGGAGCCCGTAAAGCTCGGGGTCGCCGTTCACTGCTGCTTCCAGGACCTCTGTGGGCACTGGACACCCGAAATGACCCGCGTCACACGCTGTCAGCACCCTGGCACCGACCTCCTCCATGAGAGTCTGCATGCACGCGGCCAGGCAGATGGCCGCGTGCTCGTGGACGCGCACCGACACCCGAGTGTCCACCATCCAGCGGAAGAAGCGACCGACGGATAGGATGAGACCACAACGCGATGACTTGCTCCTACGCAGCAGTTCTCCTGCACTCATGCTGTACAGGGACATGGCGCTCGCTGCGGCCGAGACGCATGCGTCTGCGAGCGGCCAGCTGAGCACGAGCCGCGCGGCGCTCTGCACCTCGTACCGCGTGCACCTGCAGCGCAGCACGCTCAGTCTCTGCGCCTCGCGCGCCACGCGCAACAGCGGACGGCGCAGCAGCTTGGACACAGAGCGTACAATGTCACGCGTAAAAGCTAAGGGCTCGCGCTCTCCAGAGACTTTACGCAGCACGCAATCCACCTCGTCGTCCGTCCAGGGGAATTCTTCGAGGTCTGGCAATCGCGGGCATCTGGAGAAGATGTCCTCCGGTTCTTCCGGTACTGTGTTCACGGAGTCCCAGCTGTCGTTGCGGCTGTTGGTGGAGGCGGAGCGGCGGCACCGGTTTGCCCGGTAAGCAGTGGAGATGAGCTGAGAGTTGGACTTGGACGATGAGAGGCTGAGGGAGTGGTATGAGTCTCCCGCGCCGTATCCCGAATCCAACGTCAAATCTTCCAATGTCTTCAGGTTAACACTGCTTAAGGCGGCCATTCCGGTTCAGCTGATAGACAGATGCTCCCGTTACACTCCTAAAACTGCAGTACTAATCGTGCACTAACGTAAGAGATTAACGTGTATCCATCTGCTTTCCGTGCTACACCTTGGGCACGCGGTGCCAGCTGGAGTGTTTTGGGGAAAGTTGAACTGAAGCAACAGCTGAAAAGTTTGTTGACTAGAAGTCAGCTGAGGGCGTACTCTCAGCCAATCAGCTGACGCCTTTCTCTCAGCCAATCAGACGCAAACAAGCGAGGAAACTAACCAATCGTTGCGTCAGAAAACCGGAATATTTACATTAACAACCATTTTAATTCTTATAGTAGGGATTCAACCCCAGAGACATGAAAGAGAGTGTGGGCAATATTTGAATATCACTTAGATCTGATACATGTAATTCAGTACACATATATGTAAAGATGGGAAACCCTTTGTGATTTTCTTCCCCAGTAAAAAGTGGAAGGTTTGTGGTATTAGAAATGTTTTACACAATTTTAATTATTATACACCGATCAGCCATAACTTTAAAACCACTGACAGGTGAAGTGAATAACATTTCATTGAATAACATCTCATTACAGTGACACCTGTCAAGGGGTGGGATAAAGTGAACAGTCAGTTCTCGAAGTTGATGTGTTGGAAGCAGGAAAAATAGGCAAGAGCAACTTTGACAAGGGCCAAATTGTGATGGCTAGATGACTGGGTCAGAGCATCTCCAAAATGGCAGGTATGTGGGGTGTTCCTGGTATGCAGTTGTTAGTACCTACCAAAAGTGTTCCAAGGAAGGACAGTCGGTGAACCAGCTACAGGGTCATGGGTGCCCAAGGCTCATTGGGAGCGAAGGCTAGCCTGTCTGCTCCGATGACACAGAAGAGCTTCTGTAGCACAAAATGCTGAAAAAGCAATTGAGCATATGTGGGATGTGCTGGACAAACAAGTCCGATCCATGGAGCCCCAACTCGGGACTTAAAGGACGTCTTGGTGCCAGACCACAGCAGACCTTCAGAGGTCTTGTGGAGTCCATGCCTCAATGGGTCAGAGCTGTTTTGGCAGCACAAGCACTACACAATATTAAGCAGGTTGTTTTAATGTCATGGCTGATCAGTGTTATATGTTATATACATTTTAACCAAGAAGCGCTGGTACTTACCATCACTCCATCTGGTTGTATGTTATCCCCCCCCCCCCCCCCCCCCCCGCCATTGACTCACCATGTTCAAGCAAATATTTGCTGTCAGTAATTGATCAAAATGTAATCCAAAGCAACTGAATGTATATGTGAAGAACCTTATTCAAGCATATTGCTAAGAAGTTTAGGGTTTGGCCTGGTTCAAGGGTCAAACTGTGACTTTCATTCAGACTTACTGAACACCAAAACTGTTCTGCACCAGTTTTATTTAGGTTTATGGTAGAGATGCACCAATGTATCGGCTGATAATTGGTATCGGCCGATAAAGGCTATTTTTCCGCTATGGGCTATCGGCCGATAGTTTAAAAACATCCGATGATCAGGGCCGATTATATCCTGTCAATCAAAAGAGGGCGTGAAAACACATTGATTTCGTGCTGTGTGTAAAGATGTCTCTTGTGTGGAATGACGACAAAACTGCAGTTTGTAAGCTCTGTAGGTTCTGTTTACACCGGATGCTGCAGCAGTGAAGCGCCGTCGAGTCTAATCCCCCCCCCAAATGAAGATGAGTGACAAAAAAAGTAGTATATATTGCACAGAAAAATATATTTGTAGAGTAGTATATTTCATATGCAGTTAATGTTAATATTAGTTAATATCATCAAAAAAAAAAAGGTTTATATTAGGCCTATATATTACCAGTTTGATGGTCAATGATGAAGTAGAAATGCTTTTGTTTGTGGTGAGTGAATGTGAGGCCTAACAGGAGGTTTTTTTTAGAATTCCGTCAATGTTAATATGAATTAATAACATTCAATAACTTAAGAAATCTTCATTTAATCTTCAGAATTGAGTTCATGTGTTAATGTTAATGTGAGTAACGCGTTTTCTGTTTATGAGACCAGTTACTGTGAAACAACTTGTTGAAATGGAGAGAGTAAAGTTTTTATTTGCATTTCTTTCAGAATTGTGGAAATAATTATTAATTTAAAAGAAGGCATAAAAGGCAGAACTATCGGTATTGGTATCGGCCGATACTCTGAATAATCGGTTATCAGTATCGGCTGAGAAATTTAGTATCTGTGCATCTCTAGTTTAAGGTAAGATTTCTCAAACTGGCACATTTACAAAATTCTCAGGACTCAGAAGGTGGAGAGAAATCTCAGGAAAGATTATTAACAGCCTGCACGGATAATTTACTTTCTGAACATTTGCTGTTCCTGTAATGTCTGTGCATTAATACTGTCCCAATAATAGTACATTTTCATTATATATAGAGTAAGTCTAGACAATCCAAGTTTAAATTTTTAACTAAAAACTGATGATCAAATTTTATGTAAATGTTAACATGTTCTGATATGTTTTGGACAAAACTAAATATTATACATATCTTCTTCATATGGTTATTTTTTGTATGCTGTATTACACTTTCTGGAGTACTTCTTTTGTATGATTTTTACGGGAGGTATTACATTTGCAAACAATTAATTGTCCTTCAACAAGACAACTGCTGTTTAATGTATTTTTCCCAAATGCATGGAATATGAGCTGTAGGTTTACACTGTGGATCATAATGCATGTAGACAAATGCACCCTAAAAATACAAGAGTACAAAAACTTTGCTTCAAATGATTTATTTCCCTTTTTTTTCATATATTTTCCCTTTATTATAATTACTCTACTCTGACATAATATTACTTTCTTTTTTTTTAACACACATTCGCCTCACACCTCCAGGGCTCGGGGTTCGATTCCCGCCACCACCTTGTGTGTGCAGAGTTTGCATGTTCTCTCCGTGCTTCAGGGGTTTCCTCCAGGTACTCCTCCAGGTACTTCCTCTCCCAGTCCAAAGACATGCATTTAGGCTGATTGGCATCTCCAAATTGTCCATAGTGTTTGAATGGGTTTGTGAGGGTGTGTGTGTGCATGATTGTGCCCTGTAATAGTTTGGCACCCTGTCCAGGTTGTCCCCCGCCTTATGCCCCGAGTCCCCTGGAATGGGCTCCAGGCTCCCCGCAACCCTGTGTAGGACAAGCGGTACAGAGGATGGATGGATAAAAAAAGAATACAATTATACGGTTTGCATTGTTTGGGACACACACTCTCTTGTGGAGAGATGTGGTATCACTACAAAAACCCAGTTACTCCTCCATTTATTCTTGAAAATAAGAAAATAAAATAATAGGAAATAAATGTACATCCTTTACATACTCTACATACAATTTCACAGAAATTATCCTTTAAATATGGCATCAGTGACAACTACATTTGCTTTTCTTTTCAGACATCCTCCTTGTGTTGAAATTTACATTAACAATAAATTCCAGACTAATTAAGGGCAGCAGCTCAGCATTTTGGCAAATTTCTACAGTACAAACATCATCTGCGTGCTACGGAAAATCAGTCACTAATTTTGAGGGGTGACAGAGAAAGAAATACAGAGACCAAGAGAGAGAGAGAGAGAGAGAGAGAGAGAGAGAGAGAGAGAGAAAGCGAATGAGAGAGATTGTAGAGACAGAAATATGGGAAGAAATAATGAAAGAGATAGAAGATAGAGTATAGTAAACTGGACACCATTTTTGTTGACACCATTTGTGAAGATAAAACACAGTCTCTGTTAGTAAGCACCATTCACCCTCCCAAAAAATTTGTGAACACATCAATCCATTAATGGAAACATCATATTAACATAAGATTACCTGAGCACTCTCACTCCTCCAAAAAAAAACAAATCATGTTCATAATGTCCAGAACTTGAGTAAGTTCCGCTATGTGCTTCTTCTGTATGTTTGGCACTTTTTATAGTTATTCTCTGGAACTATAAAAGCGCATGATATTTTAACCATTGTAACTTCATTCTGGATTCCACTATGACATCTGTGTTAACTGACCCAGTGTGTTTAAGGCAGACAGGCTGTGCATTGGAACTCTTCAGGCAGCTTCTGGAAAGCTCAAAGGGCTCAAACCTGCCCCATCTGATCCAACTCAGGCAACCACAGCATCCCAGCTGGCTAGCCTTGACTCGGTTTCTTTATAGGAGTATTCCACATGCCCCGTTTGGAGTGGTAGTAGTGGTAAAAGTTCCGAAGTCTCAGTCTCTCAACCTCCAAACCATTCTGCAGAACCCTAAGAGCAAACAGCAGACACAGAGGGAGAAAAAAACACTATCGGTATTTTGAGTAAATTAATTAGAAACTCTAACAAGCCAGACAATTCAAGAAGATCTTCCTTATTGTGTAAAATTTGTTAGTTACAAATGGCAGAAGGAAGCACTTCTAAATATAGGACACAGTGTGATTGAAGCAGTGCTACACAGCTCCCCCTTGTGGAGAATCTTTAGGTTGCTAAATGCAAGAGTGGCTGAGCCAGGGAGTAACTAAGCGGGTGTTAGTGAAGAACAGTATATAAACATTCAAACAATAACATTTCATTTGGGTAAAAGATGATATAGGTCTTTTTTTTAAGTACAAAGGCTGTACATTTTTGAGAAAATTAAGAATAAGAATATATAATATTACCTAAATACAATTAATCACTGACTACTCAGATCTTTCTCAGAAGAATTAGAGAGAAACAAGAAAGAGCAAACATCAAATGTATATTTTTGTTTTGTTGTTTTTCTAAAAACCTCACAATTAAAGCACAAATATAGAATTTATTTTTTGTTTGTTTACCTTCTGGGTTTAATCATTAGAGAATTAATGTTAAATCTATTAAATTTACTATACAATGTAAACAAAATATAATAAAACAAGAACTATGACTTTGACACGCTAAACAAGTATAATTTAATCCAGATTTAAAGATGCCTACACAGTTCTAGACTCTTTCTAATGTTTTGTTCAATAATTTTTCAGTCGGTGAAAAAAACTGCGCTCTGAGTGATCCTCAGGACTAACAATGAGACCAGCAAGATACACCAGAGCTAAACCATATAGGGCTGTAAAAGTTGTAAGCACAAATCCATCCATCCATCCATTTCCCCTCCTGCTTATCCTACACAGGGTCACGGGGAGCCTAGGGAACTCAGGGCATAAGGTGGGGGACACACTGGACGGGGTATCAACCCATCGCAGGGCACAATTACACACACACACACACACACACACACACACACACCCTTTCACACACTACAATTTGGACAATTTAGAGATGCCAATCAGCCTACAACGCATGCCTTCGTATTGGGAGAGGAAACCAGAGTACCCAGAGGAAACCCCTGGATCATAGGGAGAACATGCAAACTCTGTTCACACAGGGCAGAGTCTGGATTCAAACCCCCAACCCCAATGGTGTGAGGCAAATGTGCCAGACATTCTCATGTGAAAGTGTTTTATCTCTATATGATATTCACATTCTATATAATACATGTCTTTTTGCTGTTGTACAGTTCCTCTATTATGTCTCTGGTAAGATTTACTGAGTGTTTTTCTACTTCTCTGGAGACAAATGTTAAGGTCAGATCAGATTAAAAACCTGATGAGAGCCGGAGTTAGAAGACTTGCTGTCAAAATCTCTGCTCCACCAAAGCAAGCTTGTTCAGGTTACAGCCTCAACTAATTTTTAAATAGAAGTCCTGTACAGGGTTGAGTTTGGATTGTGAATGAATGAATGAATAAAACATTGTTATAATGTTTCTTACCGGTCCAAGAACTCCCAGTCCTCTCCTCCCCAGCGGTCCTTGAATTCCTCAGTGTTCATGCCCCCAATCCTGTCAAAATCTGATTTATAAATCCCAAACAGGCCGAATCCATTGACCTCCCAGTAGCCTGTAAATGCAAGGCAGGAAGAAAAGAGTGTTTAATATTTTCCCATCTAGCAACACATCTGTTGATGTTACCCTATAGCTTTATTAATCACATGCATGACAAGTCTCATCCTTTATAACAGATCACCATAAAACAAGAGTTTTACAAGGTTTTCCAAGAGTCCTACTCTTGCTTTAAGTTTTCTTAATAAAAGTAATGCACATCGTGATTATGGTCTAGGCTACTTATTCAGACCACACCACTAAACCCTCTTTAAATGTGAACTGGTCCTTGTGTTGGCTACACGAAGACATGTTCTTACACCGTGATTCTCTAAGAGTCTTCAATCCAGTGCTGAGATGTCGCTGCTGTTGTCAGAGAGCTATTATAGGGATTGCTAATGTGCAAGAACTGGAACATGTCCAAGTCAAATTTACATTTAAAGTGAGTAGAAATGACTTCCTGATGTGTAGTCAGCTTGAACATATACAGTAATATATTACCTTATTCAATAAATGACATCGCCTCCAACCCCTTAGTCTGATTTTCAACCTAAGTAGTGGAGCTCTAACTAGAACTGTGGGATCTCAGCACCCTAATGACGCCCTCTAAATTTGAACAGCATAAAGGAGTTTTAGTTACATTTTTTTTTGTCAGAGCAGAAATGGTGAATGGTCTGGTCTGAAAACTAATCAAAACAAGGCTAACTAGTATGTTAGCATGTTAGCTAATTATTTATGTTAGCAAACTATTTTATGTTCAAGCTTACATTCTCTAAAAAAATGCAGGTTGTCGCAAAAGACTCCATACACAGGGGAAATTAACACTTTTTTTTAGCAAAATACCTTCCAAAATTTTCATACTTTGTTTATATTTATTTTTTCAGATAACATTAAAAAGTGCCTTTGACAAAAGAAGAACGTATGTGAAATCATTCTCATGGCCGCATCGGCAAGCTGTGATGGACTTGCAATTACATGCATAACACCAGATGTGTTAACACGAGTTCACCCGGAGTGGGAGAGATGACTCTGTGTGTGTTTACAAAGAAATGGCAGTCACGTAGAGGATGCTTTGATGTCTCTCCCACTCATGATGAACTTGTGTTAACACATCTAATTATGAAACATGTTGGAAGACATTTTGCTAAAAAGTGTTAATTTCCCTTATGTATGGAGACTTTTGGGACTCCCTGTATTCAAGATACTGATGACGCTAAATTATTAATTAGGGATATCTAGCCAGGTAGATACCTAAAGCTAAACACACATCTAAAAATATCTACGGGTAATTTTCGCTAGCTGTCTAGTCCAAATCCAAATGTAAATGCATTAAATTAATAGTATGCATAGAAGAATAGTGCAGTATCAAAACAGTTACATATAAAAAGTACTCAGTGCTCTTTTCACCCCCTAAACTTCTTAGACCAAGATAACCGTATCCATAATTGTATACAAGAAGATATAATGAGACCAGTAACAAGCTAGTTTGAAATTCAGAACACAGTAATGCAACAGTTGAAGAGAAAAATCTTCTAAATTCTCATTAAGATCAGTTTCTGCCTCCACTCTGTTTTGATTATTATTTTTGTTCCGAGAGTACATTTCAATAATTAAAACTCCAATGAGAAATTGAACGCAGTTGCACAGGTACCATCTGGCTCCAGCAGCGAGCTCCCGCAGTCCAGCCTCATGACGATGGGGGCGAATGCGAGTCTGCCCTCCACACAGTGCTTCCTGATGCTCTCCAGGATGCTCAGCGGGAAGTGAATGTGCAGATCACACAGGAAGACGATACTGTGGCTGTCCTGAGGAGGACAGGGAAATGTGACTTGCACAAACTTTTAAAGTCATTTTATATAGATTAAAAAAGGAAGTGTGGTCTGTTTCATATGTGCTTACTGCTATGGTGTCCACCCCCATCTGTAGTCCAGAAGATCTCTCGAAGTTTCCTTCACGTCTCAGATATTCATACCTGCACACCCCCAACACACACACACACACTATATGAAAGCGGAGCTCGACATAAGGAAAGGTCCTGAAACCATACACAACAGCATAACAAATGGAGCTACTGTATGGTGTTTGTCCCTTATAGACTGGTTTAAATGGACCTGAGCCACCCATAAGTTGGTGTAAGTAGGACAGAGTAAATGGGAGCTTACCTGGGAACTGTGCTCTGCTTCAAGGCCTGCTCCACATCCATGTCTTCACTTTCAAAGTCCACAATGATGATGCTAAAGTTCTCATCCTTGGTCTCTCGGTGCAGGAGTTCCATATCGGAGATGAACTGCTGAACCCACCGTGCCTGGTTCTTCACTACCAGAGACAGAGTGATCAGATTCCTAGAGCTACACTACAATTCACAATTTTATGATCGTGTTGTGGAGTAGAGAACATGATTTAACAACAATGAACAATAATGGCAAATTAATTTGTTTATAAAAGTAACCAGCCTAACAATGCTAACATTTCAAATATACAGTATCTCACAAAAGTGAGTATACCCCTCACATTTTTGTAAATATTTGATTATATCTTTTCATGTGACAACACTGAAGAAATGACACTTTGCTACAATGTAAAGTAGTGAGTGTACAGCTTGTGTAACAGTGTAAATTTGCTGTCCCCTCAAAATAACTCAACACACAGCCATTAATGTCTAAACCGCTGGCAACAAAAGTGAGTACACCCCTAAGTGAAAATGTCCAAATTGGGCCCAATTAGCCATTTTCCCTCCCCAGTGTCATGTGACTTGTTAGTGTTACAAGGTCTCAGGTGTGAATGGGGAGCAGGTGTGTTAAATTTGGTGTCATCGCTCTCACACTCCCTCACTGGAAGTGGTCACTGGAAGTTCAACATGGCACCTCATGGCAAAGAACTCTCTGAGGATCTGAAAAAAAGAATTGTTGCTCTACATAAAGATGCCTAGGCTATAAGAAGATTGCCAAGACCCTGACACTGAGCTGCAGCACGGTGGCCAAGACCATACAGCGGTTTAACAGGACAGGTTCCACTCAGAACAGGCCTCGCCATGGTCGACCAAAGAAGTTGAGTGCACGTGCTCAGCGTCATATCCAGAGGTTGTCTTTGGGAAATAGATGTATGAGTGCTGCCAGCATTGCTGCAGAGGTTGAAGGGGTGGGGGGTCAGCCTGTCAGTGCTCAGACCATACACCGCACACTGCATCAAATTGGTCTGAATGGCTGTCGTCGCAGAAGGAAGCCTCTTCTAAAGATGATGCACAAGAAAGCCCGCAAACAGTTTGCTGAAGACAAGCAGACTAAGGACATGGATTACTGGAACCATGTCCTGTGGCCTGATGAGACCAAGATAAACTAATTTGGTTCAGATAGTGTCAAGCGTGTGTGGGGCAACCAGGTGGGGAGTACAAAGACAAGTGTGTCTTGCCTACAGTCAAGCATGGTGGTGGGAGTGTCATGGTCTGGGACTGCATGAGTGCTGCCGGCACTGGGGAGCTACAGTTCATTGAGGGAACCATGAATGTTAACATGTACTGTGACATACTGAAGCAAGGCATGATCGATATGCAGTATTCCAGCATGATAACGACCCCAAACACACCTCCAAGACGACCACTGCCTTGCTAAAGAAGCTGAGGGTGAAGGTGATGGACTGGCCAAGCATGTCTCCAGACCTAAACCCTATTGAGCATCTGTGGGGCATCCTCAAACGGAAGGTGGAGGAGCACAAGGTCTCTAACATCCACCAGCTCCGTGATGTTGTCATAGAGAAGTGGAAGAGGACTCCAGTGGCAAACTGTGAAGCTCTGGTGAACTCCATGCCCAAGAGGGTTAAGGCAGTGCTGGAAAATAATGGTGGCCACACAAAATATTGACACTTTAGGCCCAATTTGGACATTTTCACTTAGGGGTGTACTCACTTTTGTTGCCAGTGGTTTAGACATTAATGGCTGTGTGTCGAGGTATTTTGAGGGGACAGCAAATTTACACTGTTAAACAAGCTGTACACTCACTACTTTACATTGTAACAAAGTGTCATTTCTTCAGTGTTTTCAAATTAAAAGATATAATCAAATATTTACAAAAATGTGAGGGGTGTACTCACTTTTGTGAGATACTGTATAGTATATTACTTGTTTGTAAGGAGCAGCAGCCTGTACAACATGCATGTTCCTAGGAAATTCTACGACTCCAACCAGCATAAAGCGGTTACTGGTGAGTTTTATCAAAATCCTTTGGATAGAAATAGATCTACTTGGTGGCCATCTTGGCAACACTCTTGGCTAGTTATTTTCAGTCAAACTAGACCTATCTATTTGAATGTGGAGCCGTGGCATCCATAGGGGGAGCTTGAGGAATGTCACAGCATTTATATCAGTCGTTTAACAAACATTAATTTTCATAAAGTCCTCATTCACAGCTCTATACACTGAGGTTTACTGTAATTAGAGTCTAATTAGCTCTTTTGAGTGACCAATGATTTAAAAAAAAAAAAAAGATGTTTTATAACAAATAATCAAAATGAAATCACAAAAAAAGTAAGTCAGGTGTAATAGCCTCTCGACTTAATTTAGTTTGAGGCTATGTCGTTGTTAATGTTACTGTGCCCCATCAAAATGGTCATGGGCTGCTGCTGATGGGGAGAGACCAATATACCAGAAACAGATCCACAAGTAATATTTAGTGGACATTCATTGTGGAGTCACAAAAATGTGCAAAGGGAAAGGACCTGATTTGTCATCAGAGAACCCGATGGTGAGAAATGTTAACCTGGATTTAATTTTATGCAAATGAAATGCAGCAGCTGTGTGGTGCTGACCAATTATGACAAAGTGAGACAAAGAGCTGTCCGACTGAAAATAATGGCATGTCTGCAGTTTATTGATTCACCCATCTAGGTTCCTAAGTAACTGAATAAAACCAGTAAGTGAAATCCTCACTCTCCTGATTAAATGTGTCACTTGTATACCTCATTATAGATAGACATCATGCAGTGTGTATGGCGAGAAATGGGTTGAAGTGCCAAACGGAATGATCAGTTTCACAATATAAATAAAAGAAAACAAAATCAAGGCTATTCTGGGGACATAGGCTCTTAAATGGCAGGGCTATGAACTTTTAGCTTCAGTACCTGGAACCACAATGTGCACCATGATGTCATGCCTCCACTCTAGCATGCTAGGCTGACAGAGCAGTGGCTTTGGCCAGTGGCCTCTCCAGGATGTGGAGGACCGAGACTGTGCACTGGAGCTGCTGCTAGTTGGTGATTTAGATGACACAGTTGGGGCAGAAGGAGTGATGACCTCCCTGCTCTCTACAATTTCTTCATGGCGGCTGCGCTGGTGAAGGAAGTAGATGTACTCGGACAGGCGCACCACTCTTTCCCCTGCCTCCATCAGCTCCAGCTCCACTAAATAACGGCTTCCCCGTGCTGGATCTCTGCGCTTCTCAACATTAACAATACGGAGGAGGGAGTAGATGCTGGGAGAGTGAGAGCGAGAGAGAGAGAGAGAGAGAGAGAGAGAGAGAGAAACAGAGAGAGCGAGAGAGAGAGCGAGAGAAAGAGAGAGAGAGCGAGAGAGAGAGTGAGAGATAGAGAGAGAGAAAGAGACAGAGTGAGAGAGAGAGCGAGAGAGAAAGAAAGAGAGAGAGCGAGAGAGAGAGAGAGAGAGAGAGTGAGAGAGAACCCTATTAGAATTCAGTGTATAGAAATAAGTAATAGCAAGCTTCATTCAAATAGTACACTCACAAATCCAAAAGGTGCACTGTGATGAATCAGAATACAGTGCAATGCCACAATATTTATTATTATTATTATTATAATTATTATTATTATTATTATTGCTCTTGTTGATGTTGTTGTTGTTGTTGTTGTTGTTGTTGTATAAAAACTGGTATTAATCTGATGGAATGTTTTAAATATACTTAATAAATAAAAATGCACAGGAAAGTAATTAAAGTAGTAGCCGGACAAAAGGAAAATAAATCTTTGAGTTGTCACCTTTGAATTTTGTAAGGTCTAAATACAAAAAAGAAATATTAAATACAAAATGTATTTATGGACTGACAAAAAAATTTTTTCTGGAGGAAGCATTTATGTAATTTAGTAAAAATACAGGTATTAATTTCTCAAGTCCTCTCTAGTCCATCCATCCATCCATTTTCCATACCGCTTATCCTACACAGGGTTGCCAGGGAACCTGGAGTCTGACCCGGGAACTCGGGGTATAAGGCATGGGGGGACACCCTGGGTGGAGTGCCAACCATTTGCAGTGCACACATACACACACTCACACACTACAGACAATTTGGGAATGTCAATCCACCTACAACGCTTGTCTTTGGACTGGGGGAGGAAACTGGAGTACGCAAAGGAAATCAAAGCACGGAGAGAACGTGCTGGATTTGAACCCGCAAACCCCGGAGGTGCGAGGTAAATGTGCTAACCACTAAGTCACCATGCCCCACATCCTTTATATTGACACTACAAAATAATAAGAAAGTACTGGGACTATGACTGAGACAATAAAGTGTCTCTGAACTAGTCTGAAATTGTAAGACAGAACAGGGCAGAAGGAGAAAGACAGAGAAAGGAAGTGGGAGAGATTAATAAGAGAAAAGGAGAAATATACAGTAAGTGTAAGTGTAAAACTGATGAATCAGCACTGAGCAGCAGGCCCTGCACATTTTTTAATATACGAAAGTGTCGAGAGATACAATATGATTGTGTCTCTCATTACAATAATGCTGTATAGATGCCCTGCTAAGAGAGATTGCTAGTGAATATTTAATGAATTCCTGCTGCTGTTGTAATGGAGATTAATGAAATTAACATCTAACCCAGGGTTTTTTTGTTGCTGCACTGAAAGTGCATAGAAACAGAAACAAATGTATAAACAGTTCTATTGCTAGTTTCATATTTCAGCACTAAACACAATAGAAATGCACGAAAAATACACTCACCCGCCATTGCACTTGTTTATCCGTTCTACGTACTGCGAGATCACCTCCAGTGCCTCGCTCTCAGCCAGCTGCAGATTTCCAGACACGTTGCACCTCAGGTCATTCCAGTCAGACCTGAGAAGCTCAAAGTCCACCGGGTTCACGCTGAACGTACGCTGCCAGTTGATGGCCTCCTCAGTCCAGCCGTTTCGTGACTCGTCGTCCTCGTAGCTGTATTCAGACGTGGCGCCATCTTTAAGCTCAGCAACCTCCGTCTGCTGCGATTCCTCCACCATCTCTGAAGCTTTGGTGGTCCTGATCTCTACGGGTTGCCTTCTGTCAGACGAGTTTGTCCCGGTAAGTTCTGAGCTTGATGGAGGCAGGTCTGTTATAGAGGATGATCGAAAATCCTTCACTTCACTCAGGGAGCTGTGCTTCAATTGCTGTGTGGGTGATTTATGGTCTGACATTGGCCAGGAATCATGCCTTTTCATGAATTTCCACCTCGAACTGAAATCCACAAGCTTTTTTCCACTTGCGGTTTGGTACAAAAAGACCCCAGGGAAGATCTCCATCGGCGGCTTTGGCGTACTTTTTGGTGGTTGAGGTTTAGTGACGTAGATTTTGCTTGACTTAACCGCTTTCTCTTTAGATGCAGGATGAGCCCCATTGCTCAGAATGTGACTTGCCAATGTATATAGCGGGGATCGCTGGGAATTCTTGAATGTTTTGCTCAGCCTTAGAGGAATGATCTTGTTGCTTCGCTGCATAGAGCTTAGTGGAACCCACTTTAAAGAACGGCGTCCATGGATTTGCATTGTGGCATTGTCTCCTTCTTCCATACTTTCTCTATGGTCTGTGAGAGTCTCATGGTCTTCCTCTATAATGCTTCTATGCTGCCTCAGCTGCCTCTCTTCTTCTATTCTGCTCTGTTGATCTTCCTGTGGAGTGTGTTTATGGTAGCCATCATCTCTCCCATGGTCTTCTCCTTTAATCCTCCTTCTGGTTTGCTTCATTTTGAAATGTGAGTATAAGTGCTCTTGGGTTAAAATGTGACCTTTTGAATTTCTGCCTGTTTGGTCCTTACTGGAGATTGTGCTAAATGAAGCACTTGAGAGCTGATCAGACATGCTGGTGTTAATTGTCCTCCTGACTGGATGGTGGTTAGAGTTGACTCTTGAGTCTTCCTCTAGATCTACACCCTCTTCTTCTTCTAGGAAATCTAAAGAAAAGTAGGAAACTCATGTTTAAGAGTCATTAGACAATGTTGATCGATCTGTAAAATGTACAAGATACTTAAATAGCCAAGAGGCTTCTTAACTAATGGGACATCAGTCTCAATACAGCATTAGTACTGCCATTCTGTCATCCTACTAACACACTTAAGCACAATCACACATGCAGTCTTTTTTTTTTTTTTTAAAGCAATTATCACAAGCACAGCTGTGATATCCTCATCACTGACAATGCTGTGATTAGTCTAAACCAGAAGAAGCCAAGTGTTAAATTCTCTCCTGAAACTGTTTTGTAGTATGTCACAACACACCATCAGGATTTGGAAAGAAAAGAGGCCTGTCATCATTCTCTTCATCCATCTTCATGTATTTATAGAAGCCAAACCTGTTAAGACAAGAGTACAAGGTGAAACCTTTTAAGAGCACTCGGTCCTGTCACTCAAACATGTAAAGTATATGTTCAAAGTAATATAATAAGATAAAATGAATAGTCTGTTAACTGGTAAGCCGTACTTTTCCAGGTATACTGGAGATTCCCTGTAGAAACATTTGTTCTCTCTTTCCATATGAGTGAGTCTGGTGAAATCATTTGGATAGACGTAGGACAGATACACCTAAAAGGATTATATCAATAATGAGAATCAACACGAGCGTGTAAGAAGAAAAAAAATTTTTTTTTAAAGACTATCATAAACAAAGATTTGAATTGTAATGATCAGTAATGTGCAATGGGGATTACGTTGTCTGGAAATCTGTTTAAATATTTTCACCAAATGTGCATCACCAAATACGTCCAGCTCATGTGGAAAATGCTGCTGCTAGGCTATTGACAGGAACACGTAAGTGGGTGCACGCTACCTCCATTTTATCTTCGCTCCATTGGTTGCTGGTGCACTTCAGAATAGAGTTTAAGCTTTTATTGTTTGTTTTTAAATCATTAAATAGGTTAGCGCCATCATACCTTGCAGACCTCTTCTGATCAGCTTCTCTTAACTGTTTCCAGGTCCAGATTAAAGCTTAGGGGTGACTGTGCCTCTAGGATATCTGGCCCTAACCTTTGGAACAGTTTACCTCTGCATGTCAGAGCAGCTTCAACTTTAGCTATATTTAAAAATTGGTTAAAAACACATTTCTTATCTGTGGCTTTTAATGATACGTATTGAGAGCTTAGGCATGTTATATATTCATGTTTGTTCATGTTTGTTATTTATATTATTATTTATCTTGTACAGCATTTTAGTCAAATGTCGGTGTGTTTAATTGTGCTTTATAAATAAAGTAAAGAAAGCATGTCAGTGCTACTCACAAACTGTAGGCCCTGGTAGCGTGCGATGGGGAAATCTCTCACTACGTAGGTAGGAGAGTAAACACAAGATGGCAGCACCTTCTCCAGCCTGGACTGATCCATCATGGGGACTAAGAGGGGATAACATGTATTCAATTTAATTCAATAAATGATATTAAAGCTAAATATACTATTGTCAGCAGTTTATATTTATGTTGATACAAACTGTTTAGCTGTATACCTAATTAATTCATGAATATATTACAAAATAAAATTGCTTCTGTTTTCAGAAAAGAGTGTAATTTAAAAATGAACGGTTATGTCTAATTTGGGTCCAAAACACATTTAAATAAAATAAAAATAAAAAACAAGATAGATATAAAGATATACTGTATATATTCAGATAGGGAAACAGTCAGGTTTTAGATATAAACTTTAAGGATTAAACTGAAGAACTCAAAGAGTTCTAAATCATATATTTCTCTGAGAGTGTATTTATATTCGAGATATTAACATTTATTTATCAAAGTTGCATACAGTCAAATATGATTAGATAATGATCGTACTCAAATATTTACAACATCAGTTTCAGTGTAAATTCAACAGTGTAAATTTTAGCATACACTGCAAAAAAATGCCATCATAGCAAGTGAAAATATCTTGAATATAGACAAATGTATCTAGTATTTCCTATTACAAGATTACAACAAACCAAATGTAAGATAACTTAAACCTATTTCTAGACATTTGTACTCATTTCAAGCTTGAAATAGTCATTCTATTCGCAGATCATGTCACTAATTTTAAGCATTTATTTTGAGAAAGAAGCAAAATGATCTGCCAATAGAATAAGAAAATGCAATGTTTGAATTGTCTAGAAATAAGTTGAATAATCTTATATTTGGTTAATTGTAATCTTATAATCGGAAATGCTAGATAAATCTATATTCAAGATATTTTAACTTGCTAACTTGCATTTTTTTGCAGTTTAATGTTAAAACAAAATGAAAAAAGTCTGCTGCAAATAATCAAAATCAGTGTCAGTATCATCAAACAAATTGGTCATAATAGAGTATATAAGTAATAAAAAATAGTCTATAGCGTTGATAATCACATTTGTGCATGCAGGAATCTCATACT